>NC_143256.1:120246094-120549124 GCF_984573655.1 Nuphar pumila | reverse complement strand
AAGATACAATATCCTTATAGATGAAAACTTATGAAATGCAAAACGTCACGACGTACACCACTGTGTAACTCCAATGAATTGTAGCACCATAGTTGTTTTTCTTTTAAATCAATCACGTATAAGACCCAATGCGCTTCAGTTTTCCAGAGTGTTGGAATCAATATCTGCAAATCGATAGGACAAATCGTGTGAGGACTGTTATGCCGAAACCTTGCACAAGAGGTTTGTTCACTTACCCTTTCACTTGACCAAAAGTCTCCACAATGATCATCGTTACCCCAGTTAGATCACCAGCCGATCTTTAGGAAAACCACAAATCGCAGGGCAACACTAAGGCCGCAACGCCACAATATGCTTTCACGCCCAGGTCTACAACATAGATATATTAGTAAGATTATAACCTTTAACAAATTTTTCTTTCTACTTTTCGATTTGTATCAGTCATTGTGTAATTCATGATAAGACAAATCATTGTACATGTATTATATCTGAATCATTATACAGGATATTGTCCTAGAGCAATATACAAAATGACGTCTGTATCGGTCAAGTTAACTTGATTTGTTCTTTACTAAGTCTAAACATCGTGTTGATTTGTTTATTGTTTCTTGTCCACCATTTTTGAATGTCATTGTGTAAATCATGATGGAACGTATTGTTCCCTAAGACAAAGCTCATGAAAGAAAATCACAATAGGATATTCAAACAGATTTGGCTCGATTATTTGATTGGTTTAGGTATGGATTTACAGATCGTGATAGAACACCCTCTATAAAAAACAAATCGTGATCTCTTATATACAACTGATTGCAAGTCAATCGTGATCTCTTATAAAAAACAAATGCGATCATTTTTATTTATGAAGGGCGAACATTACAACGATCTGTTCAGTGGCACTTGTGTGTTATAATTATTAAAAAATAATAATTAAATAATTAAAGAATGTCACGTTACAAAAAATAATTCTAAAATTACCACAAAGAATTATAGAATTACAACAAATAATTATCGGGATAAAAAGAATCACTATCATTTATTCAGTGGTACTTGACGACTCATATGGACTATGGCATACAAATCATCTCTTTTTTTTTCTTGGTGGACTCTCTATCCTCGGTAGCCTTTTGGTTTCCTCGATCTTATTATAAACACTGGTCATCATCTCTATCAGTGACCACATTTGTCTCCCCAAATTGCTCACCTCCTTCCATAAGTCCTCATTCTCCCTCTCCAACATCTTGAACCTTGTGCTGGAGACTACGTTCTCTTTTGTGAGCTGTGTCCGCTCCTCATCGTGTACTATTACTGAGGTAATCGTTGTTGTAGCTAGAGGAAGATGATGAATATATTTTCTATACTGGGATGCGACATGATGGGGGACAGAAGATAGACATGGGTTCCCAATATTCTCAATCTCTAGATTTTGATGCATGGGTTATCAATATTTTTGGAAATAGTTAGGATCATACTGTCATTCTTTATAATCATATGCTATGACACAGACACCTCCTTTGTTCCAGCTATCCAATTATTCTTTGTAGCGTTCGTGCCAATTCACGTTCCTGGCCCCACCACTATTCATCTTCCTTCTAACTTTCACAGGTTTCTTTGGGATAGACTGTTTCAAGTCAGATTGTAGGAGAACTCGACTACCATGCTGCAACTCGGCTTCATAATTGTTAAACAACCAAATATCGCGGTTAGACAGTCTTGCACCCTCAGCAACAAGCTCTTGGTCCTTGTCCTCCCCATCTCCATACGGTCTCCACACAACCTGTACATTGACGATTATGGTTTAGGTATAGACGATTATTCATGCTAATGAATGCTAAATATTAAAATTATTTATAATAACGAGTGCTAAATATATTACGACTGTTATTAAGAATGCAAATGATTACTACGATTTACCGTACTAAAAGATAAATGCTAAAGCGCTAACGATTTATACTAACGAAGACAAATACCTGCATCGATGATTACTTAAGAATGCTAAACATTTCAATGATTTATACTACTGAATGATAAATGTTGAATCAATTGTAAACGATTTTAAACCATTTACCTCATTTAGTTGCAGACCATCTAAAATGAACTTAACATTATCCTTCTTGACATTTATTTTAGTCCACCGACCGATATTTGGAAAACCACAAATCGCAGGGCTACACTGAGGACGCACCACGACAATATGCTCCTACGCCCAGGCCTACAAAAATAATATATTAGTAAGACTACAACCTTCAACGAGCTTAGTCTACAAGTACTAAATATGTAATAAACAAATACCTAAATAAATGGCCAAAACCCCTTGACGATTTTCATACCCTTACTCGCACGGTAAAGTTGACTGTATAAGTGTGCGAGTATAGCAGCACCCCATGCATAATTGTCAACTTCATCTAAGTCTTCAAGAAACTGCAGTCACAAGTAACTTATTCTTGAACCAGAACAAGAAAAAAATAAAGTAAGACCAAAAAAATAAAGAAGGAAGCTGCGCAACTCTTGGTGAGCTCTTTTAGATGCACATGTAGGGGACCAACCTTCCCATTTATTACGAAAACAAGAAACTTTTATCAATGTAGAATTGCTTCCACTAGAAATACATTGACTCTAGTCGTCCATCGACATTCCTATAAGGGCCGTGCACTTTTCCCTTGTGTTATAGTTTGAATCTCGTAATAGGACAACACTGCCATGGCACTTAAGGCCAGTAATCCATGCCACATCTTCTAGGGTCATGGTGATCTCAAAAGAATCAAACTGAAATGCGTTCGTCTGATGATTCTACTTATTTACCAGGTGGGTCATGGTGTTCCAGCACGTTTCAAAATAATGCTAGTCTAGAAGGCCACCGAAGTGCATATTTCATAATCGATCCTTCTGATATTCACTCAGTTGTCCATACCATGACAAAACTACAAGCCACTGACACCGCCCTTCGAGCTTTTCACCTGGTGCTCTACTTCTCTTCTAACCTTTCTGTAATACAAAATAACATATTATTCATATCAATTATAAATTAGTCCCATTTGTACTTCTACACCTCGCTGTAGACAGTAATCGCTATAAATAATAATTGTTGCACACACAATATCACTGTAATCACTAACACAATAATATCTATACATAGTAATCGATATTACAATAATCGCTATATATAGTAATATTTATCACAGTAACCGCTATACATAGTAATCACTATCACAATAATACCTATCACAGTAAATCGTAACATACATGATCGATTTACGTACCTTGGTCATAATTTTCTCTTATTTATCCCTCCCTCCTTCTTCTGCCTTTCTTGTTGCTCTGCCACCTCCCACTACTTTTCTACTTCTTTCATCCTTCGCTTCATCGCCTTCCTCCTCTGCTTTTCAATTTCTTCTTTCCTTTCCCTTTTCTTCTCTTCCTCTTGCTTTTTCCTTTCCCTTTTCTTTTCTTTCTTCTCCTGCTTCTTCCTTTCTCTTTCCTTATCTTCCTCGTCCTTCTCCTTCCTTTGCCTTCTCTTCCTCATCCTCCTTTTCCTTCTTTTGCCTTTCCTTCTCTTTCTCGTCCTTCTCCTTTCTTTGCCTTTTCTTCTCTTCCTCATTCTGATGCTTATTCATTTGCCTTTCTTCTTTCATCTTCATCATTTGTCTTTCCTTCTCTTCCTCCTCCTCCTCCTTCTTCAATTGTCTTTTCCTCTCCTCCTCCTCCGCCTCCTTCTTCATTTGCCTTATCCGCCTTTGCTTTTCAAAATATTTTTGCTTCATCAGTTGCCTTTCCTTTTTTTCCTCCTCCTTCTTCTTCATTTTCCTTTCCCTCTCCTCCTCCTCCTTATTCTTTTTTGCCTTTCCCTCTCCTCCTTATTCTTTTTTTGCTTTTCATTCTCCTCCTTCTTCTTCCTTTGCCTTTTTCTCTCTTCCGCCTTCTTTCTTTGCCTTTGCTTTTTGTTTTCCTTGTCCTTCTTCCTTTGCTTTTCTTTCTCTTTGTCATCCTTCCTCTTCTTCTTTATCTTTAGTTCTTTCTCATTCTTTCTTTGGTCTTCAGCCTCAATATCTGATGGATAATCCTTCGCATAATACAATTCCAATGCTTTGTCTCTGTCTTTATCATTCTCAATCTTTATTATATTTTGATACCTTTCATAATGCTCATATAGATAAGATTGATGGATAACTTCTCTAATATTCATTCCGTAGAACGCTGATAGATTTCTTGTCTAACAAGCTTTAGACATTGCTAACATGCATAACACATAAATTTAACCGCATCATTATAGTTATAACTGCCTCCCCAAGTATATAATAATACAAATTATCTCATTCATTACACAATCACCAACATTACAAATCGTCACAATATTTGGCTTCATAAGTAAACATCGTTGTAAGATTTAGCAAACTTGAGTACAAATCGAGGTAACTTCATAAAGACACATCTTTAGTGCTTTAAATGTATAAATCGTTGTTGCTTCAAACTTATAAATCGTTGTATAAATCACAACCTTCATAAGTACATATCATTGTAACGTTTGGCTTCATACGCATACATTGTTATACGATTTATCAAACTTAAGTACAAATCGTGATAGTTTCATTAAATCGTTACTGTTTCAAACGTATAAATTGTTGTTGTATCAAACACACAAATCGTGTAGAAATATAGCCTTCATAAGTACACATCATTGAAATGTTTGGCCTTCATAAGAACAAATCGTGCTAACTAACTATTTTTCGATGCTCAGAAGGTGGATAGGTACAAATCGATTTGTTTTAGTATGAAAATAGACGTTATTTAGCATGAATACTAAAACCAGTTGTAAGATTTATCATTCATATTTACAAATTGATTTGTTTGAATAACGAAACCTTGGTAATCCGATAATGGAGGAGAAACACCCAGAAGGTAGACACAACCGATGGTGGCAACAATGCTGCCACTGCACAAACGATGGCAAATGATACTCCGACAACAGCAGACATAAAAAAAGGGTGCTCCGATGGCAACAAACGATGGAAAAAGGTGCTCTGACGGCAGTAGATGACGACAAAGGGTGCTCTGACGGTAACAAAAGATGGTACAACTGCTACTCCGGTGACAAGAGACGACGACAAAGTTTGCGTCATCAAAGGGAGCTCCTGTTACAACAAATGGTGCAAAAGTTTACTGCTTAGGGCAAAAACGAAACGTTTGAACTATAAAGAGTTAACATCATTGTCGAACCAGTGTTTCACTTTTTTAGATGGAGGATCTCGAACCGTCATTTCTCTTTTTTTGAATGGAGGACATTTTTGTCATCTTCCAGAACCATCATTTCATGACAAGAATGGTGGGAAAGGGTACTTATGTCTTTGCAATCGCATCGGATTACGATGCTAAGTGATGCTGACAAACATGGGGATACGAGCCACACATACTTACATACGTGACGCTCATTGGGACCCCCGAATATGCGATGTAGCTAATGACCGTCTTCGGGGGGTGGGGGGTGGGGGAGGGACATATAACATGCTTCGATGCTGAATGCATCTGCATGGCTGAATTTGCAAAAAAAAGTATAAAAAAAATGCCTGATTCACAATCTAGTTCTCACATCTCCAATTCTCATATTCTAGTAGCTCTTATTAGGAAATCTCACTTATCACCCTCATTTAGACAATAATCAAATTGTGGTAATGCAAAAAAATCTTGCCAAATTCTGATAGTACTGTCATTTTTCAATTATAACATGGATGGATGATACATGTTTTGTGAATGTCAAGATGAGCGACATCTTGATCTGATTGGCTATTTATCTTGACTACATGCATTTACATGTAACTAGAGTCATGTTTAGTCAGATTCATATTTGGATTCAGATTTAAAACATGAAACCAGATATGATCCGGTTAACTTAACCGAATCTGCAAATGGAAATATAATCTAAGTGGTTTTTGATTGGTCCAATATCTGACTCAAACTTGTATGATTCACATCCTTTCCAAGAAGGGCACTTAGAATACCCAAAATCCCTTGAAGTCCATCCAAATTGTGCTTGACTCCTAGGGGTGTCAACCGGTCGGGTTTGGTTCGGACCCAGGTAGAACCACACCAAGCCTTATTTGAGATGATGGTACCGGGCATTATCTGGGTCCAATCAGACACGCCATAAAAGAAACCATACCAGAATCCTATAAAGATTACATAAATCAGACTCGAGCGATACCTGGTAAAATTTTATATATATATATATATATATATATATATATATATATATATATATATATATATATATATATTACATTGAAAAATTACGGATCTTAGTGGGAACTTGGGTTGGGCCTGCGTCTGATATGAAATTTCACAAACCATACCTGGCTCCATATATTAATCGGGCTCTTAGGGTCTGATCCAAATTCTAATCAGACCTTCTCATTTATTACCTATTGACTCCAAAGCAAAGCAAAGGAAAAAATGTAGTCATATGGGCTCTACATGGTGAACGCCAAACAACCACTCTAATTGATGCAGAATGAATTCGACTAAGAAGGTAGTTGATCCCATGTTGAATGAGACAGCCGGATGGTTAAGTCACACTATTGTGACCGAGGGATCTAGTGATTGCAATTACCAGATCACAACGCTACTAACCCTACTCTGATGAAAAGCAAAACAAAGGTTAAATTTCATTTCCAAGCATTAAACATTTGGTGTGTCTAAAAAGTTGGGATGACAGTGGGTTGAAGCCAACGTAGGCATGCCTTTGAGTTCGAGGGTGCCTAGAATGTTTAAGGCATCGCGATGAGAAGCTCGACTGTCGTTCGGAGTTGAGAGTAGCACGAGGAGAAGCTCGGAGTCGAGGGCAGCAAAAAAAAAAAAAACATAATAAGCATCTTAACCAAAAAGAACTAGTTGAAAGTGGTAGGCTTTACTGGAGTAGGGAAAGCAAAAAAATTGGGGTTTATGGGGATCAATGCTATGAGCTTCTGAAATCCAATTGGGTATTCATAAAGTTAGTCCATATGAGTGTCTAACGAGGAAATGGAGGGTTATTAGCACATTAATGAGTAAGAACTGGGGAAATGATGGAATTCATAAAAATCATTCAATGGGCTCTAGAAGGAATTCCTCATCCTATTACATTTAACATTTCTTCATCAGTTCTCTCCTGAGCTTGTTTGTCCTCTTACAATCCCATGGACACTAGGTTCAATAGCATATTATAAAAGATTGCTGGGACAACTGATCCCTAAACTTATTCGATCTCTCATACATTCAAGAATAAGCCCATGGTTATAAAATTAAACCCCAAATTGCAAGGGCCTCTCCTATGGAAGACGTAGATCCTTTCATGGTAAAAACTAGAAAGGAATGAGGCTTTGCATTCAATGAGTTTTGATGAAATCCATTGAAGAGGAACTGAACCTCAACCGCAATCTTGTACGCTTAAAAGGAGACGCCCCAATTTGCATGTGTCCTCTAAGGGCGTCTTTGACTGTGCCTCCCGCAGGATGCTGGCACAGCAAACACCAGACGCGCAGATACACACTGTTTCAGCATGTCTGCACGTCTCGTGAGACAGTCCCGCAGCCCCCACCCCCATGTGAAAAATAAATGAAGAAAACATAATCAGGACGATATGTCCTGGACAAGAACATATATGTGCTGGATAGGACTACGTTCTGTCCAAGCTTGGACAAGCAGTCAAACACGCTCTAAAGGTTGAGCTAAACAAAAGGAGTAATCTTATTCGTAAAATGGCATGATTTTCATAAATGCCTTACAATTTGCAGAAATCCTTTTCATGCCCAAAATTCCATTCTTAATTTTTTAGAACATTTTTTACCCTTCACAATATATTTGTGTAGAGCTTCTAACATTCTTACAAATATGTTGTGAACATCTTGGCATTCACACAAATATGTTGTGAACCTCCTAATGTTTATACAAATATGTAGTGAATCTCCTGGAGTTCTTATAACGTTTTCACATATATATTGTGAACCTCTATACTTTCGCATGCAAACCTCCTGATTTTTGTATAAATATGTTGTGAACCTCTTGACATTTGCATGTAAACCTTACGTTCATACAAATATGTTTTCGACTTCTTAATGTTTACACAAATATATTGCAAACCTTTCAATATATTTGCGTGGACCTCCTGACATTCACACAAATACGTGTGAACCCCTAAATATAGTTAAAATCACTTAGAAGATTTGCATGATAGTTGCACTGACTAGACAATATTTGCATAAATCACTTAATAACCACAGACAGAGCTAGAGGATAACACAATTAGGGTTCTCTCGAGGAGTAAAGAGAGTCACAAAAACAGTATTTATATAAGTATGAAATCATGCGACTAAAAGCTTTCAAATGTTAATAAGATATTTTATGTGAATGTTGAAAAGTCTTGTAAATCTCATGTAAATCTCCTTAATTTGATTTTAACCATATTTGAAGGTTAGCAACATATTTGTACGAACATGGAGGTCTGCACAAATATGTTGCGCACAAATATGTTGCGAAGGATTAAAATGTCATAAAAAAGTCAAAAATCAAAATTTTAGGCATAAAAAGGATTTTAGCAAATTGTAAGGCATTTTCAAAATCTAGCCATTTTACAAGGATAGTACAGTCATTTTCTGTAATCCTCTCACCACCGTGAAGCCTATGAGTATCCCCGTCTCGTGAGTGTGGAAAAAAACAACCTTGGGACAACCATATATGTTTTCTCATAAAGCATCTAAGGCTGGTAAATGAACCGATCTGCTCGCAACTCCGCTAAGCTCATCTCGTATAGAGTTTGTTTGGACACCTCAAATGAGCTTGAAGTTAACCCAGTAGCAGCTAAGCAAGCTGAGCATCAAAAATTGAGTGTTCAGCTCAGCTCAGCTCAGCTCGTCTGAACTTATTTAGACGAGCTCATATAGTTTTTATGCATCGTAATCCATGATAAAACAATATAGTAGTTTATGGCTAAATCTGGGTAAATATTGGCTATTAATGACGGTAAAAAACTAATGAGTAGAAATCATTTTTTTCGTAAAAAAATTCATTTTTTTTTGCAGATCAAATGTTACAGTGATCTACATGTTTTGTTTAGGAGGAAACTTGTTTTGAATCATGTAATTATGACAAGTAATTAAGTTTTTAAAGGGGTCCAAAAATCAAGGCCCATAATGTGGCAAAATTTCATAACTCAAATTATCACAGTTTTACATTAGAAATGCACGATTCAAAGGCTTGATCATTAACAAACAAACCACTCTGAACACATCTATGGGGTTTGATTGTCTAGATACAACTTGCACCTATAATTTCTAGCTCATTAGTTCCTTACCTTCATTAGTAGCAAATATTTTTCTGCTAAATCTGCTAGATGAATTTGCGGGTAAACAACACAATGAACACTTTCAACAAAAGGAGGTCTTTTGATCTAAACGAGCCAACTTCTACGAGCCTGAGCGGTATATGGCTGCAAACTGGCTGAGCCTCAACAGTCCATGTTCAGTTCATTCGGTTTGTTTACCAGCCATAGGCCTACTGTACATTACACAATTTGAAATTCGACCCAAAACTTTCTTTAGCTACAGAATTGAAACTTTCTTTAGCTACAGAATTGAAAACGCCCACGTTCAAATAAGTGCAAGTATGAGCTCGACACAATTTCGGGGTGAAATAAAACACTACAAACTTGTCAAAATGACATTTGAAGGAATCATGCACTTTTTTCATCTTCAAGTTGTACTCTTTTGGTTGGATTCTCTTTGATAATAAAAAAACGGATAAAATCCAAACTGGGTCTCACGAAATAACCAGTTTGGTTTCATTCATGCCTATGTCACCCCCATCTTCATACCCCTCTTACATCTTAGGATGCAAGTTGTTTTGATCAAATCTGACCCGATAGATGGATTCAGCATGGTAGATTTAATAGAAAACAACTCTTGGATAGTAATTTTTTCAATGAAATTACAAAATTTTATGTTTTATCAATTTTTTATTCTAGAATCACCAAAAAATCCTGCACACAAGTCGGATTTCAGAGATTTAAATGTTCATCTTCACTAAATGACTGATTAGATCAGATATGTGGAGTTCCATTTTAATCAAAACAACTTGCATCATTGAAATCCTGAGTATGAAGATAGGGATGGACATAAGGGATGAGTGAAACCCATTTGGTTGACTAATTAATGCCTATTGAAAAGCTTTGAGATCTGATCCAATTCTTGCAATCCAATTAGAAAACCCAAAGACTCCAAGTACCATGTTCACCATCACTTTAGAGATGATTTTACTAATGAAATTTTCCCAAGAGACTTTTCGAGCGCAGAAAATGAGTATAGAATTTAATTCACATCATTTTTTTCCCAAGATTTTTTTTTCTTCGCGACAATCGGATTTCCAGATTTTGCTAAAAAAAGAACACCTATAATACCAGTAGCATTGAAAGAACACAACTCATGAACCCCCACATTAGTCATGGAGGCTGCCAAAAGATAATTTAATTTTTTTCCATTTTCCTTAAGGCTTGCCTTTTCTTGAAGTACTACCTGATCACTACAATTTGTACTGTCACAAGGATACGAGGACACTCAACACAGGTTCGACTCGCAAGTTCGAATGTTTTTATAAAAAATAAGGCATGAGGACATGGATTTTTAATTAATAAAAGTTATTTGTTGATTATTTTAATTCTTAAAACTGGATTTTATTAAAATATTATTAAAAATAATAAAAATTGTTCATGTTTGAGTTGGTATCAGTATGCTCAGACGTTTCATTAGGAACTTGCAGCTAAAATGACATCCATAGCTTCATCCCACAAGGTCCTCATGGTTGTCTGTGTTACATGAGAGAGCAGATCAGGTGATCTGGCGTGGTGGGCACGCAGCAACAGCTACGGGTGTCAACGGGTTGGCTTTGGTTTGGAGTCAGGTGGGACCAGACATAGACCAGATTTTTAGGTATAGTATCCGGTTCCGATTCGTTTCTAATCTGAACCACAATAAAAAAACCATACCCGAAACCGATAAGAACTACATGAACCAAACCAGGACCGTACATGATAAAACCATATTTTTTCATCATTTTTACATTGAAAATTTGCAGGTCTTAATCGGAACTCAGGTCGGATCCGAGTCTGGTATAAACTTTCACAAACTATACCCGAGTCCATATATTAATCGAACCTTGGGTTTGGACCCAGGTCTTAATCAGGTCGTCTTATTTATCACCATATCCGGACCCTATAGGGTTTGGTTCGGGTTGGGTCCCGTAAACAAGGCCCATTGACACCCCTATTGACAGCCACTCACCTTGGCATTTGTAGATATGGGTGCTGTGTCCATCTGGAGAAATGTTGAGATGGATGGTCATCAGCAGTGGAGCTGCGTGCCTGCTGCATAAAAAGTGACCTCTTATGAATAACTGCTATTGCTTTCTCTGATTCTTCCCAACGTTAACCTCCCAAACAAGACCCTAAAGAATCCCTGAATAGCTACCGAAAGTTAGCTAACACTTAAACTTAAACATACTCTGATACTCCAACTTCTTGATTTGCTTTTCATGTCAAATATCTTGTAACATATATACTCGTGTCCACCGGAACAAACGCTTTAAATGACAACTTATCTGCAACGAAAATATCGTGATATTAAATTCTTTATTTTTCATGCATTCTATAGGCGCAATATCAATAAAATAGAGAAATTAGAAATAAAAATATAAAACAAAGCATTAAATAATATGCAAAAAATATAGAATACTATATTTTTGCTTAAACAAAAATATTGTGATATTTGGTCATTTAAGATGGCAATTAAAATATCGTTTTTTTTTTGTGTGATACTTTCAAAATGGTATATAGATGCTTGTAACAATATGAGTTGTGAAATTTGGGAGGGTTCTCCAAGACATTCATAAACGTGACTCTACTTTACAATATATTGGGACCCATTTGGATATCATGTAAACCAAAAGTAAGTTGTCTTCACGTTTTGAATCTGACCAAATTGGACCCCAGCAATGCAATTTGATGTTTACAGGGAAAACAAAGAATATATATATGAGGACTGAAATGATTAGGCCCCATTTCTCGTTCTGCCCTATAGGTTAAGTGTTTTATGATATATTTGAACAGTTAGATGTGTTTGATCGATTTAATGGGAATTCTCTTGGATCATTTTTTTTTTTAAAGAAAAAACATGATTTCAAATTTCAGCTATCCAAAAGCTAGTACCTACTAAACAAAGCCTATAGATCACATCTATGGTGTTAGATGCGAGAAGAAATACTATTTTTGAAGGAGCCTAACGAGACCTAACGAAAAAGGGGCTTGACACATTACTCTCTCTCTCACGCGCGTGCACACACACACACACACACACACATATATATATATATATATATATATATATATATATATATATATATATATATATATATATATATATATTTCGATCACCGAAATCTTACCTGTATACAAGTTTTTTCAGTTATCCAAAATCAATGGCTATGAAGGTACCGTTTTTTCAGCTCATAAAATTATATCTTTTCATTGAGAAAACACGATTCCCACTAAATCGATCATGCTAAACACATCTAACAGTTCAGATCTGTCATAAAACATTTAAAGCCTATAAAAGGCAGAATGGGGCATAATGAGAAAACCAAACATATTATTTCTTGAAAATAATATGTTTTCGTTATGAGAAAAATACGTGTGAGGAAAAATCCTGCAATATTATGAAAAAATAGTTTTTCTCGATATAATATTGGTATATGTAAAGTATAAAATATGAATAAAAAATTGATTTGCTGTGTTAATATTCGGTTAAAAACACTATTCAAAATGGGTGATATTTTGAAAACATGGCTAGAAATTTTCTGAAATATTGATGATATAATTACCACACATATCACTAATGCACTTTACACTCCATAGCTAAATACCCTTTTCTTTCAAAGTAAATATCAGCTAAGATATCATAAGATTGTAAATGGGGCCACTAGAACATGAGAACTAGAGTGTAAACTGAGATTTTGTTGTTTTTATTTTTTTCTTAAATCTGATCATATCGATGTGATTTACATGCTTGGTTTTAAAGGGACTGGTTCCTGATTGCTATGCATAAGCAGGATTTTTTAAGGCTTGAAAATCGAAGACTCAGATTTTTTGTAAATTTTCAAGCATACAAAATAGTCGAATTTTAGCAAATGGACCATTTTGAACACATCTGTAAGGTCGGATTTGCTATAGAAGTATAAAAAATGCCTAGTTCTCACTACAGTTCTCATATTACCCATTCTCATATTCTAGTGACCCTTGTAAATGGATTGGATCTTTATTGGGATATACTCAGCTTGAATCCCTTAACCTGTTCTGGATATCTTCTATAAAGTTCAAATGTAGAAAAGAATCTGAAACTTCATATCCTGCTGTCATCATCTTAAGTGGGTCTGAGTCATGGGATATACTTTTTTTTTTTAAAGGCAAGCTTGGGTTAGGCAGACCCCTGCCAGTTATACAACTATACCATTGGGTTTTGAACCTGCAACCTCCCAACACAAGGTAACGTGCACAAGCTGCTCCTACCAGACAAGCAAAGCACCCATTGGTAGGTCAAGGGATACCATGATCCGACACATCACAGTCCATAACTAATTTTGCTTGTATAAGGAGTTTAGGCTCAGCCCAAGTAAAGCGACACCCACTATTTCTTTATCTTTCTCATCTTTATTGAAAGGTATACAATTGGCTTTTAAGAATCATATCAAACTTTGGGGGCTTGTTTGCGTAACACATAAACTACACTATTTTTTTAGAAAATAACCTTGTTTTTCTAAGCTCCACTTATCTTTTAATTCTCAGGGAAGAAAATGGTGGTGTTTTGATGAGGATGAATGAAATCCAAGGGACCCCACCCCGACCATAGTGAAAAATCTCATTAAAATATGACAAGAAATTACTTGAAAGTTAAAAACGGCAATTTCTTATCGTATTTTTCATCAGAAAGATAAATATCATGTTTTAAACATAAATACCACATGTTTTTTTTTTATTTTATTTATTTGTAAAAATATTTTTTATTGCCAAGATTTTACCCAAAAAAACATGAGATTTACAAATTTTTTTTCACGAGTTCGTGGCTGCCAAGATTTTGCCGTTTTTTTTTCTTTTGTCACTATGCTTAGATGGATGTGTGGAAAAACAATAAAAGATAAGATTCAAAACGAGAAGATACGTAAGAAGGTAGGCGTTGCACCCATTAAAAATAAGATGAGAGAGAATCATTTACGGTGGTTTGGACATATTCGGCGAAGGCCTAATGATGCTCCAGTTATAAGGATGGAGAAATGGAAAAATATATTAGTTAAAAGAGGTCGGAGTAGGCCTAGGAAGACTTGAATGAAGATAGAAAATGATATGAATGCTTTGAACCTCACCGAGGACATGGCATTGGATAAAAATGATTGGAGGAGAAGGATTCATGTGGAAGACCCAGAATGATTTTCTTTGTTGGTTCATATTGTCGACTCCAATTGTTTTGGGATGAAGGCGTAGTTGTTGTTGTTGTTTCTTTTGTCACTATGCCACTGACCTGATCGTCTATCATTTTTTCCCCACACGACACCCTATTTTCAATGGAAATGAAGTCCAATGAGGACAGTCGGACTTTCTTTCTACAGAAAGTCTTTCCACCATGTCATTTTGAGTAGAGACCCTTTCTATGCGCCCTTAAGTGGATTTGCTTCATAACAGACCATGGAATTGAGATTAGCAATCTCACCCAGCGTTTACAACTACAAAATCCACCCCACTGTGGGTCCCACTTGTGCTGAGCTACAGTGGAGCAGGTTTTGTGGTGGTAAAAGATTGCTAATCACACCCAGCGTTTTATAGGATCCACTTTCCATGGAATTTCAATCCCATTTTTAGTAAAGGATAGGATTTTTCCACCATTTGCATGGACACTCGACCAATGGATATGCTCTTGGGCCCAAACCTGGCCATATAAGACCGCCTGAACCAAATGAGTCCATTGTATTGGGGCTGGATCAGAATAAGACATAAGCTCAAACCAATATCGAGATTAGAGCGTAGACTGACTTGGTCAACCATTTTAGTCATTATATTGGGATAGAAAATAAATCCAAATTGAAATACTTTACCAGATGTGGGAATTGTGTCATTAGTTAGGTTCCAGATCCGGTTGAATCAGACCCGACTAGTGAGCTTACGTATGGATTGTGATAAAAATCGATAGTAGAACAACCAATGTATCTACCTACATCTTCCGTGTTTGGAAGTGAAAAAACAGGGAGTAAAAAATTCTTGTAGGAAATAAGAAAAGCAAAATCTTTTTATTGCACTTTCTAAAAAATGGAAACTTTTTTTATATTAGAATTTTTTTATATATTAATGCGATTTTAAAATTGTTTAGATTTTATCGTGGTATTTTTAAAAACTGACACTACACACGAAATTTGAAAATATCAACTTTTTGAAAACATTACGTTCTTATGAAATTAACATGATAAATAAATCTCTTGGAAAATTTCTATTTCACTTACAATTTAAACTATGTTTTCATAGGAAAAATATTGGCTACACTCATGAGTTCTAAACTTCCTAGTTGAAACTCATAGAAGCAGGTTGCTTGGACCAAATCTGGCTTAATGGATATGTTCAGCACGAACAAAATATATTAGGAATCATCTCTTGGATCATATTTTTTTGACATAAAATATAATTATTTAAAAGTTGAAAATTCAATATATTGGAGGCTGTTGATTTTCAACCTCAAAAAGTTCAATATATTTAAAAGTTGATTTCCACTAAGCATCTGACGGGTCAAATCTATAAAAAAATAAAAAAATATAGTTTTTCACTTGTGAGTTTGAAACTCAACTCACTAGTGGGGTGTCAACAGGTCCGGTTTACCGGGACCTGACCCATACCAAACCCTATAAAGTCCGGGTACGGTGACAAATAAGATGACTCTATTAAGATCCGGGTCTGAACCCGAAGGTACAATTAATACATGGATCCAGGTGTAGTTTGTGAAATTTTATACCAGACCAAGGCCCAACCTGAGTTCCGATTAAGACCGGTACTTTTTCAATGTAAAAATAATGAAGAAATATTATTTTATTGGGTATGGTTCGGGTCTAGTTCATGTAGTTTTTATTGGATCCGGGTATGGTTTCTTTTATGGTGGGTCCGATTAAATTCGGGTCCTTGATACCATGGGCTAGGGTCAGAACCAAACCTTACCATACTCACGAGTCACCAACGTTTTCTCTTTCTCATATATACTTTATATTTTATACGTTCTCATAAACACATTCATTTTCCTGATTTCATCAATGAAAACAAGACTCTTAAGGCACGTTTGGAAGAAAGAAAGATGTAGGAAAAGTGATGCAAAATGAAAAACCCGTATGAATTTTTCATCCTTCCAAACGGGAGAGACTTTTTAGTTTAGAGATTTTTTTAGGAAAAGTGGTGGAGTAATGTTTTCAAAAGAACAATTTATTTTTACACTCTCCACCACCCATCTCACCACCGTCACCACCACCACTATTCATCTCACCACCACCCACTACCATCACTACCACCCCTAGTTTTTTCATATTTTCCCACTCTGTTTTTCTCACGCTACACAAACAAGTAAACAACTTTCTTTTGGAGAACTTCTCATGTCACAAACTCTCGTAAGCAAAACTTTATTTTTCTACCAGTTCCAAACGTGTCCTTAGAATTATATCCCGGAACTTTCTCTCACCGAGCTTTTTCTAAAGATAATTTTTACCGTTGTTTCTTTGGATGATTACCCGCATTTTCCAAGGAAACCTTTTCCACCTCCAAACGTGCGGTTTAGGGTTGTGTGGGGCTAAGCAAAAGCGAAGGGTATGGAATAATAGGGGTGGAAAAAAAACGACGTCCGCCCCTTTTGGCTCGCTCCTTTCGGTTCCCCCAATCTCTCTCTCTCTCTCTGCTTCCTCTCGCTTATCTCCTTCGTCCTCTACTTTACTGTTGCCATCATCATCATCTCCTACCTTCCTACAGATATTGTGGGAAGGAAAGGGAAGGGAAGGAAGAACAAGCGCGCGAGAGAGAGAAACACAGAGGAGGGAAGTCGGATCTGCGTGCCGAGGCTTCGATTTCGCACCATCTCCGTGTCGATTGCCGATCGTCGCCGTTACCTTCGATCCTGATCGATCGTTACTGGTATCGCCTTCGAGATTGAGTGTTTTAGGGTTTTGATCGTTGTTTTTGTTATCGTTATCGGCGGTTTTCGTGTGATGTCGATGTGCTGCTCTCTTTCGGCCTCTTTGTGGCTTTTTTCGGATGAGATCTGATGGTTTTTGCGGTCAATTTGTTCTTGCTCTTCGTAAATTGCGTGCGTAGGTTCTCTGAAATAGGAATTTTGTTCGATTTTTGCGATTAAACAGCACTAGTTGCGTGGGTTTGATTCCTATCGAAGCGATGTAAGCTTCTTTTCGCGTTCGATTTGGCTAGTAATTGGCGCTAGGCGAGTGGCTCTGTTTCTCATCGAAGTGCTATGCCCGATGTAAACTTATCTTGTAGCTTTGGATGGTTTGTTTGTCTCGTGGAAGTTTTTGATGCGGAAATGGTATTGATTTTGTTTAAAAGTTTCTGATCTTTCATTAGAGGACAGGAGTCTGCGGGTGGGCCTTGTTTCTTTTTTATTTTTTATAATTATTTTATAATTATTTTAAATTTTATTTTTATTTTTCTTGTTTCATTACCCCTAGCAATCGGTGTTTTCTGATGCGTTTATTCGCTATGATATTTTGGTTGTTCAGCAAAATGGGACGCATACATGTGATTTGATGTGTATATTTTAAAAATTATAAGATGTAGACTGCCGTGGTGGGCGGATGAACTTTTATCATCGAAGTACTCTTTCTGATGAAACTATTGTTTTTTCTGTTAAAGAGTATCAGTTTTATGAGCTAGATCATCACAAATGTAAGGGATGATGTCTTGTACTGTTGTTAGATGCATGATATTATGCTTGTGCGCATATTTTGCTGCTGGATGCAGGGTATCCTTTTATGTCTTCCTAGCTATCTATACGCACATACTCTGTGTGTGCGTTTGTCTGCGTGCATGCATGTTTGTGTGTGTCTTAAATTGTTTTATATTTCTGCATCTTCAATATTTTGTAGTTTTTACTCCATTCCGGTGTATCATGCCAAATGGGTCAGTTAATCATGTACGTGTCTTATTTTTCCGTTTTATTAACTTGTCTATCTGGGAGTGCAATCTAGCCAAGTCTTCATACCTAAGCCGTGTGGAATTTTGAGTTGGATTGCCACCCCAATATAAAATTCTAGATTTTGTGGTTTATGGAGATACTAAATTGGGAAAGTTGTAGGTTTGTGTAATACCAAATGTTACATGTTAACAATGGATGGCTTATTTGAGCTCCTAGGCTTGTAGTTAAGTCCTTGGTGGTTGCTCCTCCCTATTGATGAAAGTTCTCTAAGTTTATTTATTTGTGATTGTTTGTCACAAATGTCTTTATGGCCCTCCCTTTACTGTTTGCCAGCATTGTACTTTATTTGGTTTGTTTGATTCTGTGGGAACTATTAAAAAATGAGAATATGTATGTAAAATCTGGTTTGTGGGTGAATTATGGATGACGCTAGATGGTGATGATTGGGTGCTATGGGGCCCATCAGCTCCATGATTTCCTATTAAAGGGAGATTAGCTGTGGGTTGTTGTAGTCCAGTCATGGATGGAAGTAAGCAAAAGATTGGGGGAAGTACCCCTCGGCTTGATTACCTGAAAACAAATTACATATGGCAATGAATGATATCAGTGATGTGTTAGGTATGCGTGCAAACATCTAAATTCATTCATCAAGGTTCTGAACCGGTTTTCTTCTATTTTGTCCCTGCAAAGATCAATTACCAGGTAAACTGGATTAGTGGCTGACCATTTAACATTGGTACTTCTACCAAGCCCCCATACTAGGGCTATACCCATGTTGGCATTGAGTATTCCTGTGTACGAGGAAACTAAGTTTTAAACTTAACTTGGCCCAATTTATCCATTTTATGATCCAATCAATGTGTAGTCTATGATCATCATCAAAAGTGTTTGCTATTGACTAGATATTTATTGATAATTATTTGTTAGATTAACATGCTTTAAAATTTTAGTTTGTAGTTGGCGGTTTATGACTTCATACATAGAACACACACACAACACACACACACACTTTAGGTGACTGAACCCCTCTTATGGACCAATGAAAAAATTTATACCATTAAAAAGATTTAATTAACATTTGATACACTCTGTCCTTCCCATGCAATCTCTCTCCTTTTTCTTCTATCTTTTTTTACTAACCTTCTCTCTCTCTCTCTCTCTTTTAACACACCCTAATTCTGATGCTCCCTCTCACTTCCCAATGCACCACCTTTCTTCTTCTTTCTCCCTCTCTCTTTCCAATGCATCCTTTTTCTCTTTCCCAACACACACTTCCTCTTTCTTACCCACCCCATATTTCAAGCCAATCACAAATCCCTCTCTCTCTCTCTCCATGGACACATCTCCCCTCTGGAGCACATCACACACACACACACTCTCTCTCTAGCTTACATGTTTTATTAATTTATTACTTTCAAAGAAAAAACCTAAATCAATTTACAATATTCATAATAACATTTTATCTGTATCTAGAAGCCTCTCCTTTAGGGCGTGGCAAGCTATATGCAAATCCTGAACTTGTTAACCTCCCCACCCTCTCTCTCTCTCTCTCATGTATAGCTTGCATTGATGGTGATCTCCCCAGTCAAGGCTTGATGTTCATGGTGTCTGGGTGGTGAGGGTGCATCAGTTTGTCGATGGGATGCATCACACTCAACATTCAACTGTCTTTTGGTTTCTATCACAAATGGCTCATTGATTGAATGTATCTTCAACCCTATGTCACATGGGTGTGGGTGCGGATGAGACACGGGTGCAATGCAATTTCAAAAATTTTGGACATGGGGTCTCGCCTATATATATATATATTTTAAAAATATATATAATTATATATATAACAATAAATTAATAATAAGATTGTAAATTTTAAAGCAAAAATAAAAAGTAATTCTTAACAACACAAACTTACCAAAATATAACAATAATAAGACTTGGTCAAAGTTGACCGAGTCCAAAACGTGGACGGACTCGGCCCTAGTGCATTGACCGAGTCTGACTCTTCGTTGACTGTGCTCGAAGCCGCACACGTATCGGGGCGTGTTGACGCGGGTGCGTCGACCTTCAAGCTGAGTCCGTGTGACTTAGCTTCAACCTGATTTTTTTTTCTGTATTATTTTCTCGCCCTTGTGGTGCATATCACAACATTCTACATGCACATATACTATCATGTAACAAGGAATCCTGAGGAAGTCATGCATCAAGACATACCACACATTTGCCTTTCTTCTAAAAAAAGACACCACACAAAAGATATGTGGCATATCATATGAATGAATACCTCCAATCATATTATATTCATATAAACCATCCATCAAGAAATGCGTTTGATGTTGGTTGCCACATATACATATCTCATGGAACATATGTGTTGTCTCTTCAGATTTAGTGAGAAGATTTAGGGAATGGCAAAGCTCCAAAATGGATCACATCATCATTTGAAGGTACAGATGGATCTGCTTGATTCATGTAACTATTCATCACAGTCCCAACACCATAAAGAGCTTGTGATTTGCCTTTATCCTCCATTTTACCTATCCACCTGACATGTTTGTTTGGCTTCTTAATTGCATATTGCCAACAAGCTAGGTGGCGTATTATATGAATGAATACCACATGAAACATATGTATGTGGTGTTTATATATATATATATATATATATATATATATATATATATATATAAGAGCTTTTCCCAAAATTAGAATGGCAAGGGGGGAGAAAAAGAAGTGGTACTCATTTATCTGTTCATTGATTAAGAATGAAACCATCCAAAGATGCATTTAATTCCCTGATCGACCCACAAGTGGAGCAAATCATATCTCCCCATGAAGGACACAATGATAAAGAACATCTTCTCAAGGAGGTGGAGACATCTCTGGGCCTCCATTCCTTGCCTTGACTTCGGTGGGCACTCTTTCTCCGGACATTTCGTGGAACTGGGACTCGATGTGGATTTTGTTACACTTGGAAACCAATTAGACCTAAGCCAAGCAAAAGATGCTTAAGAGAAAATGCATCTCCATGATAAATCATTGCCTCAAGCAACACTGTTGAAAGCTGCAAATCTTTCACCTCTAGACTACACATGATCGGACCATGCTCTCTAGCAAAAACTCATAAAATGTGAGTTTCATCTGCTGCTCAATTTGACCTCATTGATGTTTTCAACACATAGTGACTAGTATTATGCTTGGAAATTTCTTGACTAGTGTTTTTTCTTGGGAGTGTTCTAAGAAGTGGTTTTGCTCAAGAAAATCTCTGAGGCTTTAAATGCATAAAAAATTACAAAAAAACACAAATACAAATAAAATGAAAAATATATAAATAAAAAGGCCTTAAAAATAGAGAAAATAGATTTTCTTGGTCATAACAAATGGCATAGCATGTAATAATGAGAAAGCAAGTTCAAGTAAACACGTATTGAGTATCAAGTTTTTATTGCAATTTTTTTAAATTTTATCATTTTTTTCCAAATTTTGTTTTTTCCTTTTTCCAAAAGAAGTATCCCTTGGTGTTGGACTTCTCTCATTGTCTCTTTTTTGTGGGCTTTGTTTCCCATTTGATCCCCAGCCCATCAGGTGCACCTTAGTCTGAGGTGTGCACCTCAGAGCCCTCTATGCTATAATGCCTCGCCTTGAGGCGAGGCACACTTTTTCTCCTCAAAGCGTGGAAATGGTTGTGTATACTCATGGCATGAATATGATGCCTTCTAGTGCTTTCTGGTAGCATCTGGCATTGGTGATATGCTAAATGACTACCTGAACTCTTCGAAATTCAGTCTGCTTTTATTTTTTGTTTTCAATTTCTGCTGATTTGTTCTTCAAATTCTGGTTATTACTTGACTTTTTCCTTTATAGTTATTGTTCTTATTAATAGTCTCTTTTGCTGTGATTCTGTTCAATGCTAGAACAATCTTGTGTTTCTTATATGAGAATTGAGGGTTCCTCAAATTCTATCCACTAGAAATTTGTTTATTTATTATGTTAAAACCTGGATCTTTCTCACTGAGAACGTGGTTTTGTTTGAAATTCCTATTTCAGTTGGTTTCTGTTTCATTGCTCTGTTGGTAGTCATGGCTGGTTTGGCTCCAGAGGGATCACAATTTGATGCACGTCAATATGACTCAAGGATGAGTGAACTGTGAGTTCCTATTGTTTTCATGTTCTTTGTTATGGTCCACATTTTTCTCATCTCCATACTTTTAGATCCTGTTTTCTAATACTCAAAAAATGAAAAGGATCCTGTTTTCTAATAAATCATGCCTTCTGTTCAGGCTTTCGGGGGATGGGGACGAGTTTTTTGCATCCTATGATGAGGTTCATGATTCCTTTGATTCCATGGGTTTGCAGGAGAACCTTTTGAGGGGCATTTATGCATATGGTACCTTCTAGCGCATTTTATCTCATTAAATAAACTGAACGTCTATGTGCTGAGTTGCCTGCTGATTCTTTCCAGGTTTTGAGAAGCCTTCTGCAATTCAGCAGAGGGGTATTGTACCTTTCTGCAAGGGCCTAGATGTTATTCAGCAAGCACAATCTGGTACAGGGAAAACAGCGACATTCTGCTCTGGAATTTTGCAGCAATTGGACTACAGCCTAGTTGAATGTCAGTCCTTAGTTCTTGCTCCTACTCGTGAGTTGGCACAGCAGATTGAAAAGGTTATGCGTGCCCTTGGTGACTACTTGGGCGTCAAAGTTCATGCATGTGTTGGTGGGACTAGCGTACGTGAAGATCAGCGTATACTTTCAAGTGGTGTTCATGTTGTTGTAGGGACTCCTGGCCGTGTTTTTGACATGCTGCGTAGACAGTCTCTTCGACCTGACAACATTAAAATGTTTGTACTCGATGAAGCTGATGAAATGCTTTCACGTGGCTTCAAGGATCAGGTCAGCATTCGATATCCATTTCAAAAACCTATACGTGCTATTCCAGAAATTTGTGATTTACTCATTGGCATGGAACTCCCCATTCTTTCACCTACTATATTCTCTTTACAGGTGTTAACTGTGGTCATGGTTGGTGTTTCTTTTTCAGATATATGATATATTTCAGCTGCTTCCTTCGAAGATTCAGGTTGGTGTCTTCTCAGCCACTATGCCACCTGAAGCGTTGGAAATCACCAGAAAGTTCATGAACAAGCCAGTGAGGATATTAGTGAAGAGAGATGAGCTGACCCTTGAGGGTATCAAGCAATTTTATGTGAATGTCGAGAAAGAGGAGTGGAAGCTTGATACTCTTTGCGATTTGTATGAGACACTGGCTATCACGCAGAGTGTTATCTTTGTGAACACGAGGCGCAAAGTTGATTGGCTTACTGACAAAATGCGGAGCCGAGATCATACAGTTTCTGCAACACATGGAGACATGGATCAGAATACCCGTGATATTATTATGAGGGAATTCCGTTCTGGGTCTTCGCGTGTTCTCATTACGACGGATCTTCTTGCTCGTGGGATTGATGTCCAGCAGGTTTCTCTGGTGATCAACTATGATCTTCCTACACAACCTGAGAACTATCTCCATCGAATTGGTCGAAGTGGTAGGTTCGGAAGGAAAGGTGTTGCCATAAATTTTATTTCTCGCGATGATGAGAGGATGCTTGGAGACATTCAGAGGTTCTACAATGTTGTCATCGAGGAGCTGCCTGCCAATGTTGCTGATCTTATTTGATTCAGTGAACGAGCTGCCAATCAGAATATACAGGTGGTCCTATTTTTGAGCCTCTATAATTTATGCTGTTGTCTGTTTTAACATTTTGAACTTTTGGATATTGAGTAGGGCATGAAATGGCAGAAAGGTGATGCGTTTCTCTTTTTTTTGTGTGGGACACTTTCTGCATTCCTAAACTGCTTTCTGCTTTTAGTTTTGAATTTTGAGGGGATGATGATGCAATTGCATGCAAGGTTTATTTATTGCCAGTCAGATTTTGTAACAGTTTTGGATGTGTCTTCTGCTTTTTGTCAAATAAATAATGACGCTTGAATTTATGCTTTACCCACATTCATTGATTGGAACATAGTGTGATAGGTTTGTTCAGGATTGAACAAAATGAACAAAAAAAAACAGGACACTGGTTCTATTAGTTCGGTAACAAATGTACAAAGTCCAACATTTGTTTGGACCTTACTCGGATGATGTGTTTCAAATGTCCATTGATGATGATGTGCGGACAATTGGGACAGACACCGGGATCTCGCCGGAGAATCCGTGCTTCAGTGACCGTGGGCTTGGTTCCGGTGGCCGCAGCAACCACATGATTGTCGGTCCGCGCTGTGGCTTGCACTGTAGAGGGTCTCCCGCATCTGGCCATTTTGGCTGCAGGCTGAGGAGGTGGTCAGCAGAGGCAGAGTAGGGGATGACGTGAAGAAGATGAACTGATCCCGGTTTTGAAAGCCGTAAGGTTCAATGCATCGTCCAAACACGCGGAGATGCTTCTTTCACTCGGACAGTCAGATTCTGGGGAAGGCGAGGCATTTTCTGCCTTAAAAACCATGGCAACCGTCAATCCGGAGAAAGACACTCCATCGCAAAAATCCTCGTTCAGGATGTATCACACGCTTTTCCACCAAAAACTGTTGGGGTGGAGTCCGGCGAGGCTTTAGAATTGTCGGAATCCAGCCACGATGAAGGAAATCCGTCGTCCAAAACCCCCACATCGTTGTCTGGCGAAGTTGTTGAGATCGAAATCAAAGCCGTTGCCTTTGAGCCCTAGCTCCTCCACCAGGGACTCGGAATTCGAAATCCAATGGGATGTTTGCTCGCCTTCGAGCCCTAACCCTAATTTTTTGTTATCACTAGACCGTTTCTTCTCTCCTCTTTCTTCTTCCTTCTATTCAGCAGGGGTTGACGGTGGATGTGCAGGAGTCTGGTGGTCTTGCAGGCGTCGGGGGTGATGGAGACCCCCCACTGGGCAGTTGCGCTGGCATCGGTGGCAGCCGCCTATGCGGAAGAAGCAGAGAGAGAAAGAGGCAGCAGAGGAGGAGGAACCTCATCTCCCCCTCCGCCGCTGTTGCCTCCCTCCATCTGCCAGCTGCCGCTCCTTCGCTGGCCTCTCCTCTCCCTTCCATCGGCTGCCGTTGCACAAGAGAGAGAGATGCATCATCAACGAGCGCAGTGTGTCCGTCCATGCATTTTTTTTAATTGTTCTCCCATCCTGTTTTTTAACAAAAAGTAACAAGGAATTATGGACGTGGTTCCGCGTGACCGCCGCGTCACATGTTTGTTAAAAAGGCGTGAACGTTAGCCTTTTGGTCCTGCGTGACGCGACATCAAACATGCCATTAGGGGTGACCCAACTCTCTCTCTCTCTCTCTCTCTCTCTCTCTCTCTTTGCCCAGATATGAATCATCGTACAAGCTCCTGGAAGAATAATATGGCTATACCAGCTGTGATCAGGTCAAGATGCTTTAACTGCAACATCCAGCATTGTCATAGCAAAAGAAATCTATATCTTGCAAAACTAGGAGAGATCAGAATGATCTCATTGCATTATTCTGCACATAAACTTGCCCTTTTGCGTTGTTGCCCCAATCATTTGCTCTGCTAGGAAGTTAGTTCAGTTAATTACCCTATTCACCAACGGGGTCAGCTTGTCTGGCAGGAGCAGTTAGTTCACGTCAACTTGTGTGGGGATGTTGTAAGTTCCAATCCGAAATGGTATGGTTGTATAATTGGAAGCCTAACCCCAGCTTTCTCTGTACAAAAAAAAAACTTTTCGAAGAATAAAAGGAAAGCTGCTGCATATTTTTTTTTTGATAGGCAAGCTGGAGTTAGGCAGACCCCCTAACACTGCTGCACATTTGATGGAAGCCGTTTATCAATTTTGTAGGAGGCAGCTGGTTGACAATAACAAAACATCACATACCCATAAGGGCTCCGCCCATCTGGTAGGGGTAACTTGTAAACTTCACCAAGTTGACCAAGTTGATGGATACCGTGAGTTTGAAACCAATGCGTGCGTGTCCTTTGCTGCGAGGCCAAAGCTGGGTTTACTTCATGGTAGGCCAATGAGTTTGTTGAGAGGCAGTCTTTTCTTAGTTATAAAAAAAGCATCATATTTGGATCAGATATCCAACTGAATCTGAATCTGAATCTATTTAGCAGAATCTGCTAGAGAAGGTAGCATACTATTAATAATTATAGAGTAATGCTACGGTGCTCTTGAGTACTCCCACATAGTAGAAATCATGGTTATAGGTTTTATCTTCTCAATTAAACCTTATGAATGTACTCAACATAGTTTAGTTTATTTGATAGGAATCATGCTTTGGATCATTGTTTTTTTAACATAAAAGTAGGATTTTTTAAGTCATGAAATTTTGATACATTGTGAGCTGTTGACTTTTAAAAACCTTGAAAAAACATACATATATGCTATAATCACATGATGCAAAACTTGTTTTCTATTAAATAATGCTTATAGATCATATTTATAGGGTCTGATCAACTTAAAAAGTTTAAGAAATTTGACAATCTAAAGCTTCTATTAGGTGGGAGTAGGTACTCCGGGAGCACCCTATCATTACCAGTATATTCTGGTGTAGTATTAAAGTCTTACATCCAAATCCGAATCTGAACTGGATCCTAATCTGAAA
This sequence comes from Nuphar pumila, assembly GCF_984573655.1. Classification (NCBI taxonomy): domain Eukaryota; kingdom Viridiplantae; phylum Streptophyta; class Magnoliopsida; order Nymphaeales; family Nymphaeaceae; genus Nuphar; species Nuphar pumila. Next base: position 120,522,302 of record NC_143256.1, on the reverse strand, counting down.
AATAGCCCACACAAATTTTACATAAAACATATCCAATTAACTAGATGGATTCAGAGTCCATATCACATTTTCTCTTCCTACTCCGAATTTGAATCAAATCAGACCAGTTTACATCCCTTTGGCAATAGTATCCTAAAGACCCAATTCGGAAAGAGTAGGCATCCTGGTTCTCACTGCCTTATCAGATATGGTCAAGGTAGAACCCAAGGCCAACTTAAGGGTCCAAATAAGGTTGTCTATTTCCAGAAAGGGTCCAGATCCAATCAAATATTCGGCTGCTGCACAGTATGGCGTACAAGCATACTAGATCCTACAAAAACAATTGATGGTATTTAAAAACCAAGATTTACCATATCAGGTAAGGCAGGGGAGTGAAAGTTTGGATCAAGTTTCAGACCTGGATCCAGTCAGATCCAAAACCAAGCTGATAAGGAAACCTGCAGTTGATCTAGACCAAGGCCCAACATTAGGGGTGGGCAAGAGCCCGGTAGGCCTCCGGACCGGCCCTGAGCCTTCACTTTGGACCCAACCCCTGCAGAAGTAGGCTTCTCACCCAACCTGGTCTGAAACGGGCCGATGAGAGAGAGAGAGAGAGAGAGAGAGAGAGAGAGAGAGAGAGAGAGAGAGAGAGAGAGAGATGCAAGTATGCTAAATTGGTTTTTCGGCTTTCTCGGTATTCTTTTCACAATATAGACCCAATTGTAGCATTCGGCATGGTTGATTTACTAAGAATCAACACCTGGATTATGTGCTTTTGATGAAAAATAGATATTAAGAGCTTCACAAATTTACAAAAATTTTGGACCTTATAAAAAGCCACCCATGTGTCAGAATCTAACAATCTATGAGCTGATCCCTATGAAATCAAGTATGTAAGACCAAAATTTATAAACAAAACTAAAAAAGCTTGAAAAACCCGTTTAGCATGTTTGCATCCCTCTCTCTCTCTCTATATGTATATACATATATAGAGATTGCTGCCAACTTTTATGGCTAATTGCCAACTAACCGGACTTTTGAAGTTTTTTTTTTTCATATTTTTCTTAAATCTGACTGTAAAGATTTAAAAATATGTAGCCTTGAATGTTCTGCATGCTTGATTTTATAGAAATAGACTCTTGGGACATTCTATTCCAATACAAGTAGGTTTTTAATGGTCTAAGATTTTCATAAATATTCAAGGCTTAAACAATCATATTTTTTAAAAAAAAACATGATCCAAGTATTGCTATCTAGTAAATTGACCATGCCAAATACATCTGTCAGGTCAGATTTAAGGAAAAAGTGGAAAAAAACTTTAAAAGCCTAGTTAGCAGCTACCACTTTCTCTCTTTATAAAGCTTATATTTATATTTATATAATTATATTTATAATGTATAGCTATATATAATACATATTTGTATATACCCCATGGGCCTAATGAGTGGGTCTGCAGGCTGGACTTATCACAATATATTTGCCTGAAAGGTGTTTGGCATAGTGGGACGGGGGCCTAGGCCGCTTGGCAGTCAGCCTAGGTTCAAATCCCACGGGCATCATCCTTTGCTTAAGCCAAAGCATGGCTACTCTTTGGAGCCCACAGAAGTTTCATGCTGCCAGGACAATGATTGTAAGTACAGGCAGAGCTACCAATGGGGGGCTCTGCTTGTTTGATAGGTTCACATAACCTTATGTTGGGACGTTGCAGGTTCATAACCCAATGGTATAGTTGTATAACTGGTAGGGGTCTGCCTAAGCGCAGCTTGCCTTAAAAAAAATGTGGTAGGTAGAGCCAACACGGCTAGGTCTTTAATCATGAGGGCAGTTTCTTCGTGTAAATATAAAAAAAAAACATCACATATTCTGAAAATGCTCATTTTTATCGCGTTCTCAACCTGATTTAAAAAAAATATTGCGATTCTTAAATTTTTATTTGTATTTATACATATTTTGCATATGCAATATATTTGCAAGATTTTCCTGTAGATTTCCTAATTTCTCAAAATAGACGATATTTTTCCTCACCGATATTTTCCTGAAAACGAGATTTGTCATTATGGTTTGTAGAAGGTTTGGTCAGACTTTGGATATGTAGAATGTTTGGTCGAGCCGTTGAATATAAGCCCAACGGTCAAGTCGCTCTATTCTATGGAGGAGCTCAGCTCACATTAGCTACCGGTCAATCCAAACAAACAAACAAACAAGATCACCCCCAACTATTTTCAAAATTCTGAACAATAAGAGAACTGTTGTTGCTGCCTTCTTCTCTTGTACCCAAGTGCCCTTCCAATTAAAACTCCAATATGGTGAAGATGATGAACCCACACTACCTCCCAATGGCTCAATTCTGCCTTATTTGAGTTTTTTCCCAACCCCCTTTCACGTCGTTGCTCTACTCGCGATGCGCTCGTTGCACCACATCTGTTCCTGCTCCTGCTTGCGAATTCGGGGGCAAGAAGCTTGGAGTCGGCCGGATTCGACGAGAATTGCCGGGTAAGATGTTTCGTTGCCTCATACAATTAGTAGTTGCCAATTTTCTGCTAGATTCATGGTTCCTCTGTAAGTGTTTCTTGGTGATGCATTTCTAGTTTCATTGTGTAAATGGTTTTAGTTTGACATGTATTGTAAATTTACACCATTTTTCCATGCATTGCTCATTGCAGATTAAGACATAGCAGGAATGCTTTTCATTTCATGAATCAAACATGGTAGACCATATTTTCTTGGTTTGATAGAGATCGGTTGCACTAGTTATGATTGAACATGCACTAGAAAAAAATAACAGGACATGTTTTGGGGATGAAAGTAGAATTTTATGGGAATTATAGGTCTACGATACGAGATAAACTAAGGTTTTAGTTGTAATGTTTTGGTTTCTTTCCTTTCTAACATGGCTTAGGGATTGAAATCATTGAATGGTACTATAAAAAGGAACAACCAAATGGATATGTTCAATGTTGCAGGACTAAGTTCACAGATTAAGGGCATGGACTGATAAGATGCATTATGTGCAGTCCCTTGTAGGTAGGATTGGAAAACTAACCGAGCAGCTCGTGGCTCGGCTCAGTTTGGCTCGTCCCAAGCTTGTTCATGTTCAGTTTGTTTGGATGGTGAGCCGAGCCAAAACATGCCCTGTTCGGTTCATTCGACTCGTTTGGCCGTGTAGGACATCACCGGGTCTTCCTTTTTCTAGGTCATACTTTTTTTTTTTTTGGCTATACCAAAGGAAAGCCCCCTTATAACCGATTGAACATTGGTAGAACTCTGGTTGGTAAACCCTTGAAGTTCTTCCTGCTCGCCTGAGAGTGCACCTTGCTTTAGCCTTGTGGTGAGGCACGCTAACCATGGTCTCTCTTAACAAAGAAGTGGCCCCTCTCCTAAAAAAGGAGGATGTGCAGGAACCCTTTGAAAATTGATGGTATTTCTGACATTGGGAATAATTCATATTTTGTTGGTACATTTCTAAGGAATGTTGATTAACTGGACTTCAATATATAAGTTTCTTTTTTCTTAATGGGTTAAAGTATTAATTTCCCAGAATTTTAGATAATTGAAAATTCCCAAGATCAGGTCCCAGGTGTCAGTTGACTGACAAAAGTTTTGGACACACAAGGCACACAGGCAGAGTGCCTTACTTCTAGAGGTAATGTGGTGCAATAGCATTGCACAATTGCAATGTGCTGATGCACCAGATCGCCATACATTTGCTGTTGGGCTCCACTCTACGGAGGGTAATCAGGTGTGGCGGCACATTGCATTCGTGCCATGTGATTGCACAGATCCTGCCTCCTTCTAGAGGGTCATAATATTATATGTTCCCAGCAGTTACATAATAAATTCCCAAGGATCTGTCTCTTGGCATAGTGGAATATCACGTTCGTTTTTTGACAAAAAAGATATTTTCCAGCCATTTAAAACGTTAAATATCATCAGAAATTAGTTTTTATATTGTAATTTTTAATTGTCTATTTTAAATAAAAATGTTCTGCTATTTTGCTGATAAAAACATAAGAAAAATAAAAAGCTTAATATATATATATATATATATATATATATATATATATATATATATATATATATATATATAAAAGCTGGATATGCTAAATAGACCTACTTGTGCCATGTGCAAAAACACACAAAATGGACCTTTAGCAGCGGTCATTTTCAAGTTACATCAATGACTAGGAACCCTAGTTGAGAGCTAGGTCACTTAATGGGCCCATATCCCTTGTAAAGGGACACTCAAGCCTCTAAGACCCACCAGTTAAAGGCACCTGCACACCCAGTAGGAGTCGAACCCTGGATACGAACAAGTCAGCACCTTCTCCCCATGCCCACTAATTGGATGAACGAAGTTTTTGGTAAAGGTTAGAAGGTTGATTAAGAAATAAGCAGCAGTTGCTTGTATGCTACTCGTGAAAGGTCTCACCAAACAATGCAATTAACTCATCTTAGCTACTGGTCACACCAAACAGTCTACCTGACTGTCAAGACATTTAAACACAAACGGAGTAAACCAACAGGGGATCCACTTGTCTGGTAAGAGCAGCTAGTGCAAGTCCCCTTGTGTTGGGACGTTGCAGGTTCAAAACCCAATGGTATAGTTGTATAACTGGTAGAGGCCTGCCTAACCCCAGCTTTCCTTTCAAAGTAAAAAAGGGAGGAAATAGTTAATGTTCCACATAAGCATTGCATAGAGGCCTAAATGTGGGTCCCAATGGGACCCTCCTCAAGCCGAATGGGGGGATCGGTAAGCTGCCAAGTATACTGACTTTGTTTAATGCTTCATCAGTTGTTTTGACCAAATCTGACCCCATAGATGGATTTAGGATGGTCAATTCAATAAGGATCGTCATTTTGATCATATTTTTCAGCAAAAAAAACATGATTTTTTAACTCAAAAAAATTTGTGTTTAGTCAATGGGCTAAAAAATCTTGCATACAAGTCGGATTCTGGTGATTTAATTGTTGATCACATCTATGAAAGGCCAACTTGATCAAAACAACTTGAAAAAATGAAAACTCAAAGATGGGTGTGAAGATAGGGATGACATTGGGGACGAGTGAAATCAAATTGCAGAAATTCATAAATGTGCACATTATAGCACGATGGCAAAGTAAATGACGCAATTAAAATGGAACAAGAATATTGAGTTAAGAGCATATGTATATATATACACACACACGTAAATATAATATATATATATATATAATAAAAGTGTTTCATCGTCGTTCTCGCATGCAACTTTCTCCTACCTCGAAGATGGTATGAATCTCTGACTATTATGAGTGTAGGTTCTTAAAAACTCATGTCTCGATAAGCGTGTATCATCTGTTGCGCAGATGTGATGCACTAAAAGGATTTTATCGTGCTGCAAAAAGAATAAGGTAAAAATTTTATATTAGCAGAATAAGCGACGATTGTGTCGCATGAGTCAACCCGAACCCTTAATGAGTTGACCGAACCTAGCTGGGCTCGATGCTAGCCGAGCTCAGCCCCACTACGCCTGTCAAGGCAGGCCGAGGGAGGGCTGACAGGGTCCCACCAAGCTGGCTTGGTGAAATTGAGTCAGATTAATTTGGAGCACCTTAGGTGGTATACAAACCACGAGGCAGTTGCGTCAGTGGCAGTAGGGCCCACCATGCTTCTATTGTGATAATGGCAACAACCGTGGGGCCCACTAAAATTGGTGGCGACGACACCAAAGGTTTGAAGGCCGTCCCACATCTTTTACTTCACAACAAAACAATAGGGTCGAGCGAAGGTGGCTGCTTCGACCACCACAGAAGGGCAAGGGGCAGACGCACGCAGGTAGTGTCAGCCTTCCGCCAAAATGGAAGGGAAGGTGGCACTGGTGGGTGCCTCTGTCTTGCTGAAATAAAAGAGAGAAGGGTTGGGTCAGGCTCAGGCTCAGGTGGCACTTCGGCAAAGTCACTCCCATGGGTGATAGGGCTGGCCATATGGCTGCCCTTTGGTCGACTCATACAGAAGCACACACACACACATGAAGGAGGATAAAGGAGCAAAGGGTTGGGCGCCCTCTGGCTTGCCGAGAAAATTGAAGAAGGAGAAGTCGCAGAGGCTTCTTGCCAGAGCCGGACCTGTAAAGAGGCCAATGAGGCTTGGGCCTTAGGGCCCCTGGGCCCAAAAATTTTTTAGAAGCCCATTTTTAAGGCCCGAGCTCCCCATTTGTTTAGAAAAGGTTCGGGTAAAAGATCAAACCCGAATCTTTTACCCGACCCAGATCCGATTAAACATTAAAAAAACATGTGCCCCCTCGTCTTCTTCAATCTGTGCCCCCTCGTCTTCTTCAATCTGTGTGCTCTCGTCATTCCATCTGGTCTGGTGCCTGGTGGAGAGTCTCATACAGTGGATATGTTCCCTCTCGTTATTCCATCTGTGCCCACTCGTCATTCCCTCGTCTTCTTCAATCTGTGCCCTCTCGTCATTGGCCAGACTTCCTCTGCTTGGTCTTATAAGTTATAAGGTTAGTTCAGTTCATATCACCATTGTATCTGCTTTTTTCTTTAATTAGTTTATCCAAACTTCCTCTTCTAGTCCATTTGTCTAGACATTGTTAATCACGCACTAGACTTTATTGGCATTTTACATTGAAAGAATGAGATAACGTCTCCTGATATGGATGATATTTTTGAACGTAACGGGTGTTTGGGTGCACCCAATTATCATGATAAATGTTGTAAAACATTCATTTTGTGACTGTTACAACTATTGATGTAACTGTTAGAGGTGCCCTTTGATGATCATGCACATGATGGGGGAAACATTGTTATATTTTATAACAACATTCAGATGTGCCACAATTTTGTGAATATATAATTTTTGCATATGCATCTCTTTGGTCCAGTATTTCTAAATTTCAATTAGATATTTGAAAAAGATTACATTTTCTGGACGATGTCTGTGGAAGTTGGATTATTCTGTTACAATGACTAGATCCTTCAGTTCATGTTATTTGAAAATTTCCTTTTTTTTCCTGTATAAATTTATTTTTCCTGTTTATCATTGTGTAGAACTTTTCAATGTTTGCATATGTTGCATCCTCAGGAATGCTGAGGAAAAAGAAATTTGTCTGCAAAATGCAAGTCGGCCACATAAAGTCCTCTTTTATTGACCATATGATATTTATTTGGTTTTTAGTGAGCTTCATTTTCCTACACTTCCTGATGATTGTGTCCTTTTTGTTTTATACTAGGGATAACAACATGTTATAGATGTCTGAAATATTTTCTGCATTTAGTTTTATTGTGTCACAAAGTTTTTTTCTTTTTTTGTCTCTGTTGCATTTGAATGTTTAGTGCTTAGTTAAATGGTTATTTGATAATGAACAGGCCTGCTATTTTTTCCCCACATAGTGTTTCCTGCTTGGACGATTTTATGTACCTTTTACATACTTTTCTATGTTTTCAGGTCGAAAATGTTGTTCTTCTGCACCATTTTATAAGTATTTAAAAGAATCTTTCTTGAAAATGCTTTGAAGAGTCTTTATCAGCAGCTTGTACTTGTATTATTGCTACATATATGTGAAATGCTTCAACATCTTAATGGTAATAAAAAATTCTACTTGTTTATGATATGCAGTAAATGCCTCGATTGTGTATATATTCAGCGACAGTCAAAATCATCAGATTTTAAGGGTGTCTCAGGTACTTTAGTTAATTATAGGTATTTTTGTTAAATTCTGATTTCTAATTTGTGATTTGTTAATTATAGGTATTTGTGATTTGTGATTTGTGATTTGTGATTTGTGATTTGTGATTTGTGATTTGTGATTTGTTAATTATAAGCAACAAATAATGCCTCCTAAGCATAAATTTGGTGCTCAAAAGAGAAAAAGAAGAGAAAGGGAAGCAATATTAATTCAAAGTCAAACTGAAGCTATCAACAAATATTTTAATAGAACTGTGGAACCAAATGAGGAAGCCCATGAAACCGTGGATCTGAATGAAAATGAGGAAGCCCATGAATTCATGGATCTGAATGAAAATGAGGAAGTCTATGAAACTATGCATTTGAATGAAAATGAGGAAGTGAATGAAATTATGGACTTGAATGAAAATGAAGTGAATGACATCTTGTTTCAAGAAACTGAAGATGAAACTCGAACTGAAGAGATTAAAGAAACTGAAGATTCAACTACGAATTTAGAGGATTGTGCAAATTGGAATAACATCAATATGAAACTCCGAGATTTTTTTAATAGAAATGGGTCCAAAGAGAGTGGATGACATCTTGTTTCCTAAAGATAGAAACAATAAGCATTTTGATTCATCACATTATACACGTGTACTGACAAATGGGCAGACATCTGATAGAAGATGGCTAATATATTCTATCTCTTTAGATAAAATATTTTGCTTTTGCTGCAAGTTGTTCAAAACACCACAAATGATGAGCAGAATGGGGCAATTGAGCAATCATGGATACAGCGATTGGCATAATATGCATAGAAGTCTTAGAAATCATGAAGCTAGTAGAGATCATATGAAATGCATGTTTTCTTGGATTGATTTAGAAAAGAGACTCAAAACAAACCAAACAATTGATCGGAGTATGCAAGTTCAAATCAAGAAAGAGAGGCAGCATTGAAGGCAAGTTTTGACAAGAATAATCTCCATTGTGAAAAGACTTGCCAAAAACACTTTAGCATTTCGAGGAGATAATGAGAAACTCTATGGTGAGAACAATGGCCTATTTTTGCAAATGATAGAAATGGTTGCTGAATTTGATCTAGTAATGGAGGAGCACGTTCAACGTGCTCAAGCACAAGAAATTCAGTATACATACCTTGGACCCAAAATTCAAAATGAGTTAATTTTGACATTAGCCAACGAAGTGAGAAGTGCAATCATTGCGAAAGTTAAACATGCAAAATATTTTTCAGTAATTCTTGATTGTACTCCTGACGCGAGTCATGAAGAACAAATGTCTTTAGTACTACGATGTGTTGATGATTCGATAGACACACCAAAAATAGAAGAATATCGGATTGAATTTTTGAAGGTGGATGATACATCAGGACTTGGATTGTCAACTGAATTGAAAAATGTGCTAACTATACTTGGGCTTGATATTGATAATATAAGAGGGCAAGGGTATGACAACGACGCTAACATGAGTGGAAGACACAAAGGTGTACAAAAAAGAATACTTAAAATGAATCCTAGTCTTAATTTGACGATTGTGGATATGGTGGAATGTTGTCCTAAAGCTAAATCATTCTTTGGAGTAGTGCAACACATCTACACATTGTTTTCTTCTTCTCTAAAGAGATGAATTTTTTTTAAAGATATGGTACTCAGTCTGACTCTGAAGCCATTATCACAAACACGGTGGGAAAGTCATGTTGAGAGTGTAAAAGCTATAAAAGATCAAACTACACAAATAAGAGATGTTTTACTTGAATTGGTTGAAAAAAGTGAAGATTCCAAAACAAAGAGTGGGGTTGAGACCTTAGCAATTTTTGATTTGGAGAATTTTGAGTTCTTACTTGGAATGGTGATTTGGTACAAATTGTTATGTGCAATTAATAATGTTAGTAAGTTTCTTCAGTCTGAAAGTATGGATATTGGCATTGCAGTCAACCTTTTACAATGACTTATTGTATTTCTTGATGAGTATAGAGAATGTGGATTTTCCGGTGCCATGGATGAAGCTAAGAAACTAGCAAATGACATGGGGTTTGAACCTAAATTTCGAAAAAAACGCATAACCCGAAGAAAGAAACAGTTTGATGAAAGTGGCAGTGACGATGTAACACTATCAAGTGAAGAATCTTTTAGAGTAGAATATTTTCTGTTTATAATTGATCAAGCTCTATCTTCCCTTCAACTCCGGTTTGAACAATTTAAAAAATATGAAGAGACTTTTGGATTTTTGTTAAACTTAGAGAAGTTGAAGACTGAAGCCGATCCCTTAAATAGCTTAGAGAAGTATTGTGAGAAGCTTGAGAAATTTTTAAGTCATGATGGACGTTCAGATATTGATGGTTATGATTTATCTATAGAATTGATGACCCTAAAGTGTTATTTAACTACTGAAAGAACAACAATTGATGTACTACATTATTTGGCGAAACTGGATGGTTTATTCCCAAATGCTTATATTGCTTATAAGATTTTGCTAACAATATCAATTATTGTTGCAGCAACAGAAAGAAGTTTCTCAAAATTGAAGTTAATCAAGAATTATCTTAGATCAACCATGTCTCAGGACAGATTGAATGGATTGGCTATGTTGTCAATTGAGAAAGAAATAATTGAACAACTTGATTATACTAATTTGATAAATATTTTTGCATCTAAAACTGCTAGACGAGTATTGTTTAGGTAGTTTATATAAATATTTTATATATTCTTATTTAATATAATATAAATAATTGGAATATTATATTTGTTTAATGTGAATGCAAATTTTATTGTTATTTTGATTCTTTACAAAAAATTGGGAGGCGCTGCCCCTGAACTCCTACTATTAATAGGGGGCCCATTTTTTCCCTCCGCCTCAGGCCCCATAAAATACAGGCACGGCTCTGCTTCTTGCCCGCCTCTCCTGTTTGGCCGGAAGCAAGGAAGAAGAAGAATCAAAGGAGGGGCATTCTGCTCTAAACTATACTTGGGTTCATGTATTAATCGGACCTTCGGGTACAGACCCTGGTCTCTTCTTATTAATCACCATACCCGAACCCTATAGTATTTGGTTTGGGTAGCTCGATCGACCCATTGACACCCCTACTTATGCTACCTAAATTTTAAGAATTAATTATTCCTAGATTTTGTGAGAATATAGTCATATAGCAAGGCTAGAATAATTTCTTTGAAGACAACATCAAACCTAAAATGGTTCATTTAAGAAAAAAAACTTAATTGTTAAATGAAGAGATTTTGCTTATGCTAAATAAATCTTGTTAGAAAATGACCCTTCAACCTATCGATGGATAGAAGAAACAAGCACAAAAAATGCATAAAGAGAAAACAACCACACACAAGAATAAAAAATTTATGTTTGACAAAAACTACCTACGCCCATGACTGCACTAAGCCTTCTTTTTTTATTGATTGGGATACACAGGAGAGAATGCCTCCTTAAATAGTAGTCGACAAATTTTACGTGGAGCCTACTAGTGTTGCTTGATACAAGGAGTCTAGAGTAAAATTACATAACTACCTTAAAAAAAATTTGGTAGTTGAATCTACAAAAATTATGAATTTATATACAGGTAAGAAACAGTGGGTTGGGTTTACCCGGACCAAACCCTATAGGGTTCGGGTATGGTGATAAATAAAAAGACCTGATTAAGACTCATGGGTTGGGTTTGACCCAAACCCAACCCGTACCAAACTCTATAGGGTTAGGGTTTGGTGAAAAGTAACAAGGTCCATTTCGAATTTGGGTCAAACCCAAAAGGTTCAACTAACATGCAGAGCCAGTATGGTTTGTGAAATTTTATGCCAGACTCAGGCCCGACCCCAGTTCTGACTAAGATCCACAAATTTTCAATGTAAAAAAGATAAAAATTATTATTTCAATGAGTATGGTCCAGGTCTGGTTCATGTAATCCTTATAAGATCTGGGTATGGATTCTCTTATAGCAGGTCCTATTGGACTCTAGTCCAGAGTCCAGACCCAGTACCAGCATCACAAATCTGGTATGTGTCTAATTCCACCTGTGTCAGAACCAAACCAGTTTACACCCCTAGGCTTATCATTCTATTCTTTGGTACATTACCAAGATGAAAGAGGCATTGATTTAAACTATGTAGATTGCATTTATTTTGTGAGATGAAATGCAAAAAAGGAAGTTGGGTTTTGCTGAGGAACTTGTATCAATTGTCAAATTATTGGATGCCTTGAAGAATGCATGAGCAAAAGCAGTAAAAAAAAATTGATTTTTTTTTTACTGCTTTTGCTCATGCATTCTTCAAGGGATGCTGCTATTAGAACCCATGCGCACCAAGTCATGAGTGTGTTCGTATAAGAAAATTTAATGGAGATTTTTTAAAATAGTTCTCACAGTTAGATGTGGTAAATATATATTTTTGTCATGTTGGCAAGCAAATGTCTTTGTTTGTGCAAATTGCAATGTTGATGATGCGCTATTTTGGCACCTTTGGACTTTAGGGCTGTCAATGGGTCGGTTTTGTATGGGGTACTGAAGCCGGCCCGGACCCGTACATAAAAAGTACCAACGCGAATAATATTTGGGCTGACCAGAACCCGACAAGAGCCATATGCGGGTCGGGTTTGGGTTACTATTTTTTTCAGGTACTCGACCTGAGTTTTTTTTATCAAGTATATATATATATATAAGTAATGGGTCCATGCTAAACCAATTTGGTGCTAAACCGCATGCTAAATGGATTTTTCAGGCTTTTTTCATTTTATTTTTAAATTCTGACACTACAGATGTGATCTGTGTACTTGATTTTAGAGGGATCAGCTCTTAAAGCATTTGATTCCAACACATTGGTGGGTTTTTATAAAGTTTGAAAAATCAACGATCCAAAATCTTTGTAAATTTTTTTAGTCTCCAAACATCATTTTTTTCATCAAAAACACATAATCCAAGTGTGAATTCTTAGTAAATCAACCATGCCCAACACATTTATGGGGCCGGAACCGCATAAAAAGCACCATAGAAGCCTGAAGAACCCATTTAGCATGTGATTTAACACCAAATTGGTTTAGCACGGACCCATTTTCCTATATATATATATATATATATTAGTAAAAGTAAACTTCTGAAATCATTCAAATCTAGGTTTGAGATTTCATTTTCTGAACCATTAATGGGATGGGTTGGATACCCAACCTGTTGTCAGCCTACTGTTGTGTAAGCATTAATCACTCCTCACCCGAAGTGAGTCTTCAAATAAGTGAAAAAAGTGCTCATTGTTGGTTGAATGTGTTTATGATATTATGCCAGTATTTATTCTAGAGAAGATGTTCTAGCATTTGAAAGTCCATTAAATTAGACTCGAAAAGATTACAGGGTACAAGAATATGAGTTTGATATTTCTTCGCAAGTGATGGAGATTTGGAGACATTGACCGTGGCTTAGGATTTTCTTCTATGGTAAATCTCGCTGTTAGGAAATTAGAGATCAGGATATGTGATCTTGATTAGATAAAATCTCTTACTAATTAGAGGTTTGCTTGAAGGGTTTGTTCCTCATATGCTAGCTAACTCAAGATCCCAAACTGACACACCTATTAAAGCAGTTTAATTTTATTAGCTCTACCATCATTACCCCAACCATATGTCATCGGTTGGCTTTGTGATATTTAAGGAGCAGGGTATCGTCGGGATATAAGATCCATTTGGATCTATTTTTATTATTTAACATTTATATAAATACTTAGTTTGGATATTAGTTTAGGACCATGTTTTGGATCTTATTTGATATCAGATTTATCTAAGATCTGCAAGTTTTTTAGTGCTTCCCTTTTGTTTGTTATAAATACTTATTATAGAGAAGAAGAAAAGAAGCTAAATGAATTATTATGAGTGTTTAGTTATTTTACCAGTATGTTCTGTTAATTTTATGTTTTCCATAGTTTTTTAGTTTTGTAGTTGCATTAGTGTGAAGAGGAGAATAGCTCAAATGCCCAACTTAACTTCAATTAGAAAGAGCAAAAAATATATAACTTACAATAGAGTCTCAATCCTAAAAATAGCAGGATCTAAAAGAACAAGAATAGATGAAAAAATACAACAAATCTACAACAAAAAATATTCACTTACAATCAAATGAGATAAACTAATATTTAAAAATAATTCTCTTTGCTTAATCTTCAATTGATAAGCTTGAGATCCCAAAAATCATCCCTTGATGTTATACTGATACTGGGGATCACGATCCTCACTTTCCTTTTACCCATAATATTTTCAACACTCACCCTCAAGTTGGAGGTCTTTTGATACTTAAGATGAACTTGGTACTAATTATACCTTGCTCGAGTTTGATATGAAAATTAGATTGGCAGCTATGTAAAGTGCTAATTGATTATCACAATACAGGGTGATGCATGGGTTGAGAACGATTTAAACCCAGATATGATAAAATATATTTCAACCAAACAATTTCGATCATAGCCATAGCCATTGCCCGATATTCGGCTTCAATCGAAGACCACGAGATTGTAGCCTGTTTTTTGATTTCCATGAAAGAGGACTCTGCCCAAGGAAGGAACAATACCCTGTAGTTGACCACTTGGTGAACTAACAACTAGCCTAGTCTGAGTCAGTGTAACTAACAAGACAACCACATAGTGCTACTGGAACTCAATGATATGCCTTTTCCTGGTGAACTTTTGAGATATCGTATAAGTTTCAAAGCTACTTTCATGTGGTTTCCACTGTTCATGCATAAATTGACTTAAGATATGTAGCGAATAGGTAATATCGGATCAAGTGATAGTTAGATAGATAAGGCATACAACGATATCAGGTCGGGTCCTTGAGTATATCTCTTGAGTGATCCAGTTTTAAGTGTTGTTCCATTGGAATTTCATTAGACCAAGATCCAAGATATCCAACTTCTTTCGTTAATTCAAGAGTATATTTTCTTTGATTTAGAAATATTCCTTGTTTGAATCTAGCAATTTCAATTCTCAAAAAATATTTCAACGCCCCGTTGCTGTAAAAAAAATTTTATCTTGCTAATATTTTCCTCATAATTACTAGTGATAATTATATCATCAACGTAAACAAGGACGAAAGTCATTTTATCTCCATATATGAAGAAAAATAAAGAATAACTAGAAAGAGATTGTAGGAAACCTGCTTGCTTAAGAGCATGACAAAACTTGGCAAAACTTATGGTTTGCTTTAAATAAAAAAGGGATTTGTTTAAGTGTCACACCAATGACTCCGCCTATTTGGCATATCCATGTAGTATTTTCATGTTGATTTCTTTATCTAAATCCCCACATAAGAATGTGTTGTTGACATCCAATTGGTATAATGACCAATTGAATATGGATGCTATGGTAAGAAGACAACACATTGAAACCAGTTTGACGACTGGGGTAAATGTATCATGGTAGTTGAAGCCCTCTCATTGGGTATAACCCTTAGCAACTAATTAGGCCTTATACCTTTCAATAAATCCATTAGATCAATATTTGATCTTGAAAACTCATCTTGATCCTATAGCTCATTTTTCTAGGGGTTAGCTTGGAAAGTGTCCAAGAATTATTTTCTTCCAAGGCCTGAATCTCAGTTACTATATGGCCTCTTTTCGTCTTACATCATGTAGGGTTGAGTGGTAACCTTTGGGTTTATCATGAGAAGAAATGGAAACATGGAAAGCTTGGCGGGCTGCAGAGAACCGTGAAAACAAAAGGAAATAACATTGGAATTGAGGGTTGGCATAAAGTGTGACATTGGAACAAACATAATCATCTAGGTATGTTGTTCTATTCTTGATGCGATCAGACATCCTAAGAGCCATGGGTTCAACATTGGATTCATTAGCAACATCTTCATTTTAATCATCATGTTGGATTTGATCATTGGCTTCATTGTCCAAAATAGGTATGGGTACCTTATTAGGTGGATCCACCAACAGGTGGCTGGTCTCATAGACATCCATAATGGGTATAGGTAAAACTTGACTAGAAACATGTTTTTCTATTTGAGTTTGGAAAGAAAAAATATTTTCATGTAAAATAGAGTTCCTACTAAAAAAAACATATTCATTTTTCAAATAAAAAACTTTGTATTCCTTTTGACTATAGGGATAACCCACAAATATACATTGATGTGCTCTACTATCGAATTTGTGTTTGTGATGAATGTTATGTGCATAACACAAACATCCAAAGATTCTTAAATGATTATAATGAGGTTTGGAACCATAAATAACTTCATGTAAAATTTTATAATCATCCAAGACCTTTGAAGGTAACCTATTTATCAAATAGGTTTCCGTGAGAACATACTCTCCCCAAAACTTGATTGGCAAGTTTTCTTAGAATCGTAAGTCCCTTGTAACTTCAAGTAAATGCTTGCGTTTGTGTTTGACAACTCCATCTTGTTGGGTGTCGAAACACAACTATGTTGGTGAAAAATCTCATTATCATGAAGATAGTTTTGTACATCTTGAGAAAAAATAAAATTAATGTGAGATTGAAACTGATTTTTTATCAAAGCAATGAAAGATTTCAAAATCTCCTTTAATTGGGACTTGAATCTCATTAAGAAGATTTAAGTGGAATGACTATAGTTGTCCACCACAATAAGGAAATAGTGAGCTCTAATGAGTGAATGAGTCTCATATTGGCGCCAAAAGAATACGAGTTCAAATAAGAGGAATGTTTTTATCTTACTATTGAGAAAAGAGTGTCGAGACTGTTTAGTGTGAGAGCATATCTCACAATGGCAGTCATTAGAAATTATAAAACCAATAGTTTTAACTAAACATCTCAATTGATTATTAGAAGGGTAGCCTAAACACAACAACTTTATTAGAATCAACATCAAGGAAGTAGAGTCCAACACACAATTCAACCACTCCAATCATCTTCTTTGATCGTGGGCCTTGTATCTCACAATGATCATGGTACAGTTCAATGATTGGTTGAGTTTACTAATAGAAATTAAATTAAATCTAAATGCTAAAACATAAAAAACATGAGAAAGACAAATATCATGAGAGATGAAAACATTTTCCATGTGAGTAACAAGTGACAATGAGCCATTAGGGAGTTTGACAAGCTAGCTGGAAGTATGTGATTCAATGGATGAAAAGTTCAAAAATGAGTAGCACATGTGATTGGTTATACCAATATCAAGGATCCAAATCTTTGATAAGGGGACAATAAGGTTACTTGATATATTGGCCATTATGGAATCAAGGCAAGTAGATTTGCTCCAGGGTGAGTTGAGGGGTGGTACTCACTAATGCACTACTTGATGTCGCTTCTCTTTAAGCAATATTAACACTCAGATTATTCTTTTGAAGGAAACCATTCAATTGATAGCATATGTCCTTGGTGTGACCAAGTTTTCTATAATGGTCACATTTTA
The DNA here is from genome assembly GCF_984573655.1 of Nuphar pumila. Taxonomy (NCBI): domain Eukaryota; kingdom Viridiplantae; phylum Streptophyta; class Magnoliopsida; order Nymphaeales; family Nymphaeaceae; genus Nuphar; species Nuphar pumila. The sequence goes on along the minus strand of NC_143256.1, from coordinate 120,505,270 downwards.
GACATTTTCTATTCACTTTGCCTTTTCCATGCATGTCATGACATGATGGTCATTGATCACGAAATCCAAAATCAATTGTTGAAATCCAAAATCAATAGATGCTGCCACATTATTCTCCATGCTTGGGACAACTCACATATCGTTTTGACGTTCTTGGAGCAATAAATTATAAGCCGTGTTGGTGGTGAGAAGCATATCCATGATAAGGATCTGACTACAAACCACATAATTAGTCTCATTCAATCCCATTAAAAATTGAACTAGTCATTCTTGATGATGTAGATCACCAAATGTTTTGGCAACTCCATAAGAACATGTATAAAAAGTTATTTGTGTTGAGAGTTCATCTAAAAAGTCTTGATTTTAGTATAATATGCTACTATATTGACATATTTTTTTGATGGAGAGTAACGATGGAGCGATGAATATGAAAGATTCACGTCTATTCTTTTGAGAAAATTGTTCTCTCAAATCACTTCAAATAGTAACAATAACCTTCCCATAGATGACGCTCTTTGAAAGATCTTGAGAAAGTGAATTTAGAATCCATGATAACACAATATTGTTGCAATGGGTCTAGGCTGCATATGAAGGTGATGTTGGTTTCGGTTTAAGCATAGAACCATCAATGAAGCTCATTTTATTTTGCTAATAATGCTATAGTCATAGCACCACTCCATGGTTAGTAGTTGTCACTAGTAAGAGGACTAGTAATGAAGAGCTCACCTGGGTTGTTTGAATGGTGAAGATATAGAAGACTCCATGGTTGGTAGTTGTCACTAGTAAGAGAATTGGTAATTGACTGCATGGTGAAGCTATAGAGGATTGCCATTGAATTTAGGATTGTTTTGGGGATCTTTACCATTGTTTAACATCCTATCTTGCATAGCCATGATGATAGAATGAAATGTGATAAGTAATGTTTAGAATGAGGTATGTGAGATAAGCTACTTTGATACCATGTGAAGAGGAGAGTAGCTCAAATGCGCAACTTAACTTTAATTAGAAGGAATGAAAAATATATAACTCACAAGAGAGTCTTAATCCCAAAAATCATGATTTGAAATAGGAAAATAAATAAAAAATACAATAAATCTACAAAAAAATATATTCAATTACAATAAAATGGAATCAACTGTGATTTAGAAATAATCTTCTTTCCTTAATCTTCATTTGATATACTTTAGATCCCCTAAAATTATGCCTTGACTATTATACTTTTTGATATTTACATGGAGAAACCAACCCCATGATCATAGACCTAGCTGTGTTGTCTCTGTTTGCCATACGTATGGTACTGACTTTCCTTTTATCCATAATATTTCCAACATAGGGTATCGATTTTGTGTGTTCAAGAGTGAACCTCATGTCTACTGTATCACTTTGACATGCTAAAATAGTCCTCTGTGATGCTTTATTAAATAAAATATAGGATCTTTTTTATTTACAACAATCATTGGATTCCATGTACTTTGATGATAACAAGGAAATGAAATTAAAAACCCTAAAAGCTGCTTAGAATAAATTAATCAAGATGTAATGAAACAAGTGTCCTAAAAATTACCATCTACATGGGGTTGGTCTTAAAGTCTTGTTTCTTCATTGTTTCCTATCTAAAGATATATCTTCCACCATATTACAATCTTTCAGTGTTCTTATGACATTTCTTCAAGTCATCAATATTCTTTTTTGAGAGAGGATCAAGCCTATGATGGAGTTACCATCATAGGTTTAAATCACCTTGGTGGGGATGCTCCATCTTTTGGATGGGCCCACCCTTTTTCCTAATGTCCTTCACTAGATAGAGGGCATCCAATGGGTTTAAAATGGATGGCTCAAAAAAAATCTGTTCATACCTTTTTTATTTATGATAAATTACATCCAAAGAACCTAAGGCAGTTTTAACATCACAGGTCATCCTAACTTGATCCTTTCTCTTCATTTCCTAATTCCTCGTACTTGCATTCTACCAACTTTTCTTATTGGGATTGGCCCCTATAAATATCCAAAACATTCTAAAATTCTTAAAAAAAATTGTTTCACTTAACACTCTTAAACAACTTCCATTCTCCAAAATAAAAAACTCTTAAACAACTTCTAATATATTCATTATGGTGTTATCCTTATTTATAATTCTATGTATTCAATCTTAACATATACATGCACTCTTCTTTTCCTCTTGCATTTAGTTGTCCATTCTCCTCACCATATCATAATGCTAGTAGTATCGCAATCTTGTGGAGATATCATTTTAATTGTAGGGACCATACTCACCAAAATATGAAATGGATGCGAGAAGTGATACGTGAAGCATGAAGCAAGGAGAATTTAAGTAATAGCTCAATGTGGGAAGCAAGAAGCATTTAAAAAATTATAAGGGGAAACAAGTAAGAAGGGCTAATGGAAGCCAATAAGAAGTACCCAAAAATACCCATTATATGTAGGTTTTATAATAATAATAATAATTTAAAAAATACAAATTCCTTACATGACAAGTATATTTCTAACATTTATGGATTGCATATTGACAAGCAAGCTTTTATGAAGTTTTAGAAGTGTTAAAGAAGCACATGATTTCATTCTTCTGAAGTGAACTTCCTAGAAAGCGAGCTTCTAGCTGCCTGCATTTTCATTTCCATGAGGTGGGAAAAGGCTAGCAAGAAAGCTCAATCCTTTCCCACCTTGAATGAAAAAAGCAACATGGAGTGATGGGAATGAGAATGAGACGAGCTGGCAGCCTTTCCCTTTCTGCAGTACCTTTCCTGTCATTTTTTTCAGTCTCACCTCCTTTCCATGAGAACATTCTCATCCCTCCCTCAATGCTGGCAACTGTGTGGGCCCAAGCATGGGAAAAGTACCTTATCCATTTCCACCTCATGGGAACTACAGACCCTATTTGTTTTTAGCTTTTGATAACTATATAGGGCATAGACACTCATTTATCGTATGACACCTCATTATCTTGTTGCCACTTCATCCATACTGGTACAAATTTTACTACTCACATTTTTTTTAGAATATAACATCTTTTTATGTCCTATATCTTAGGTATTATACATCTCAAAATGCACAAATATTTATTAATATAATAAAAACTATCAAACATACAATTGCATATTATAATAAGTTAATTAAATAAGCTATTTGATTATCATAATCATCATTATTACGTACTTTGTATTTTCATAAGGTGGTTTGGAGTCTACCCTCTGGTAAGGCCCTGAGATGGATGGTTTCTCTATAGAATATTTCAAATTCTTGTGGGAAAATTGTAAACTTGACTTTTTTTGACGTATTCTCTGTTTTTACCATAATGCTGAACTGCCCTATTAGATGGGGTCAATCCGTACCTAGTGCTTATTCCTAACATTCGATATTGACATATTTCATGCCTATGAAAACTATCAAGCGTATTATATTGTTATTCAATCTTTCATTTGGCTTGCTTCAACACCTTTGGTTAGTTGGAAAGATTGCCCAGCATGTCATCGCAAAGCTTGTCTTTGTCTACTAGAGCTTCAAATGATATTAGCTCAGAATCTACCAACTCTTAGGGTACGACTATGACACGATATTTTAGCCATACGTTTATACTAAAAAGATGGTCAATAGTAACTAACACTACAGGAAATTTCAGTTTTACTGGCACAGTGTTTGCACAGGCTAAGACATTAGTACTTGGTAATATGAGAAATATCTTAGACATTAGTACATGGTAATAGCTTATCAATTATTTAACAAATTCACCTCTCCACACTGGAGAAGCACATGCATAAGATTACATAGAAAGCACTATACTGGGTCTACTTAGTTTGACATCTAAGAAGATAACCAGAATCAGCATCATGCATTTTGTGCCGAAAGATGTGTGATCGCATATTGGAACATGATGCATCATGATCATGGAAATTGGAATATGATGGGTGTACTGTAATTTAAAATGGTAAAAGGCCAGTTTGAGACTTTCATAATATTGGTTAGATAATTTATACAAATAGGAAAACTAGTGTTTCTCTTATTTATGAATTTATATGTGATGTTCTTCATATAATGGATTAAAGTTTTAATGCCAATTATGTACCGAACTTCTTGTCTATAATATAGAGTAAAGAAAACTGTTGATACAGAAATTGTCTTTATGAATGATTTGGCAAGTGTTGTTTGCATAAAACCACTATAACAAACTTCTTGTGGAAAATGTTTTTTTTTTATTATTGGATATATACATCATCATGTCTATAAATTTTGAAGTTGACTAGAGATTGAAGATTTTGTATTAAAGGTTAACATTATTGAGTTGATACGGTTTGTTAGCACAAAAGTGCAATTATATATTCAGAAAAGAGGATTGGTAGCGTGAATATTGAGGTACAAGAGAAGCAAAACAGAATAATATATATATATATATATATATATATATATATATATATATATATATATATATATATATATATATATATATATATATATAGATATAGATATAGATATACTATTGATTGAACAATATTGAAGTTGGCTATTAGGCATTATCTTAGTTGAATATTGAAGTATAAGAGAAGCGATATGACCAAGATTAGCACTATAGTGAAATTAGTAACTGTATTAGCCACTGTAGATATACAAAGAAAGAGTACACTTTTGTCATGAAAGTGGAGTATAGTTCCTTGTTTCACGATTTTTGAGGCCTCTTCTAAGCCGATGACGGACATTGGTAATAATAATACAGTGATAAATTGAAAAGAATAATAGAAATCTTTAGATAGCTTGATTATGATGAGTAACTTTTTTGACATCCCACACGATTAATTTTTTTCTTTATCAAATCTGTGCAGAAATAATTCCTTTATGATGGATTTTTTTCCCATTAAGGAGAAATATAGATTTATCACTTTACCCTCCACCAAATGGTAGCTTGTTAGACTTTAAGATCTCTGGTGTAATGGATAGCCATGCTTAGCATGCTCTGTTATTTATTATATACTGAGTTGATATAGTCAATTAGTAATGCGATCAATGTTGAATAAAACTCAGTAGTTATTATATATCCTTACTAGTGGTTCTAAAGTTATTATATATTCGTAGCATTCAAAAGCTCAGTAGTTCAAGAGAAATTTGAGATATTCCAATTATGTAGCTTGGAACTAAGATAAAATAAAGTGGACTGGACATTATACATATAGTGCAGTTAATATTTTTTTTTGACATGCTTAATCCTATAAATCATTCTATGAGAAACACATTTTAATGCTAAGCCATTTACATCCTACACGAGGAGAATATAAGAGCTTCATTTTGCATTGAGTTTCCTATGACATTCACATCCTACATGATATAATGCGCTTTCTTGCTTGCTTCTTAATCAATATTCTTGGTCGATCTTCTTAGAACCTTAATGCATGAAATGAGTTTAGAATTTGCCATAAGGCCCTTGAAACAGGAGTCACGTTTTCATCCATGAAATATTGAAAAAAAAATAAAAAAATGCTTTACGTACCAATTAAATAGGAATATGAGTAGATCCTACTCACCCAAATGGAAACAAGTGGCTGAGTTCCATTGGAATATACACGTAAGAAGCAAATTCTAGTTGTGTTTTTTTCTTTTTTTCAAGCTATGCGTTTTTCTTCACCTTGCGACGGTAGATGCTATATAGAAAAACATGTTCTAGATTGGTTGAATTGCCACAAACTCATGCATGTTCTTAGTAGACACCAAGAACTAGTCAAACCTTTTTCTTTTTATTTCCTTCAAAAGCTAGTTAACCCAAAATTTTTCTGACAAGTACATTCATAAACAAGAAAAAAGGAAGGTACATATTATATCTGCTTTGCAATGCAAACACCACCAAAATACATATGCATTACATTCAGCAGCAGCAGCTGTAGTAGCAGTAGTAGAATCTATAGCTGGTTATCCTAAACACCAAGAAGCACAGCAAACACTCTGTCATTTCTTATACAATCTTCATCACCATCTATCATTTTATACATCATCTCTTGGTGCAGGCTGCTCAAAATAGCTTATGATTTCATTAAGGCATTGCTTTCCACCTTCTTCATCAACCTTCGCACTCGCGAGCGGATCGAAGGGCGCAATCACATGGCCGTGCTGCTGGATGTACTCGTCTTCGTTTATAAGCGAGTTGAGGAAAGAAGAGAATATGTCGTCGGAGCAGTAGTCCATATCGTCGACATCCTCGCTATTCCCTTCACTTTTATCAGCTAACATCATCGTCATCGTCGTCTCCGCGCCAGATCCAACTTGACCAACATTTTTCTGAAGATGTTCGTGCGGTAGAGAAGGAGGAGGAGGTGGTGGTGGTGGAGGAGGAGATGGAGTGTGGATGATTGGAAAAGACAGGTGGGTAGGGGTGGATTTGTAAAAAGGAGATGTGGGTTGCCCATCTGATTTGGAATTAGGGTTAGGGTTAGGGTTTGGGGGTGAGTCTTTTAAGGGCCTGTGGGTTCTTGGATCTATTCCTTGGCTGATGAGCTTCTTGCTGAGATGTGTGTTCCAGTAGTTCTTGATCTCATTGTCAGTTCTTCCCGGAATCCTCCCAGCTATCAGCGACCACCTGAGATTCAACACCATTATGAACATCATCCAAAAGAGTGAGAAAGAGAAGAAGGAGGGGTGGTAGTTTTACCGGTTGCCAAGGAGGCGGTGGAGGCGGAGGATCAAGTCCTCCTCGTCGGCGGCGATGTGGCCGCGCTTGACGGAGGGACGGAGGTAGTTCATCCAGCGGAGGCGGCAGCTCTTGCCGCACCGGAGGAGACCCGCCCTCTTTGGCAGCGTCCGCCACTTGCCCTCACCTTCCCTGCTGATGTAATTGGTGAGCTTCTCGTCCTCCTCCGGAGTCCACGGCCCCCGCTTCACTCCCACCTTGCTGCAGCAAGGCGTCTTGCTCCCCCCTCCTCCTCCTTCGCCCCGCGCCCGCAACGCCGAAGACGACGACGTTCCGCCGTTCGATCTCGCCGGATTCTTCATTATCGATTGGTTCTGGTGCAACCCCGCCGGAGAAGCTACGCAGAGAAGAGAAGAGAAGAAGACGATGGATTGGATGGATGGAGAAGGGATCGAGATAAAAGTGAACTGTTCTGTTGCAATAATTTTGTCATAAACAAAAGAGAAAATTTAAAGGTGGTATCAAGAATTTTGGAGTATTTCAAAAGAGCGCCTAACTTTTAGGAATTTCAAAAAGTGACCAGACTTTTGTTTGTGAAGATCAAAAGCAAACGTTATCTTGGGTAGTAACTAGTAACTAGTAAACAGTACAGAGATATTTACAGTGACACTCTTGGTTTTATATATGAATTTAGGTTGCGAATTTTGTGAATCTTATTTTAGGTCTTGCTTCTTAGTTTTTTATTTTTTTGTTTTTAATTTTATTTATCTTGATAATGTATCGATAACAAATCGGTGCAACTTATAAAAAGAGAGAAAACAGTAGTTAATAATAAATGCAAATTTGTTATACTTTTTTATAATTTAATGCCAAAGCTATTCATATTTTTGGCCAAGGATTCCTTACATTTTGTGATTTTAGCAAAATCTACATGATTGTTTGGGAGAAGTGAACCATTTTCACTTGTGTGACTGTTTAGAACACTGCTGAAAAGTTAAAAGTATAATTGGAAGAGCATTGGAAAAGTCATCAAGGGCCTGTTTGGAATCTCGGCGCTGGGATGAGCCTTTATGCATTTGGTGTTCTGAGAGGCAAAATCTTGGCCAAACGCCCATGGTGGTCTCGTTTGGAATCTCTGGTGCTAAGATGGGCGTTTATGCATTTAGGATAGAAAGTGAAGCCCTTTCTCCTTTATATCTACACTAAAGGATGAATTAATTTGGCAGCTACCACCCACCTCCTAGAGGTGGTAGCTGACGATGCATAAACTCCATAAACGCCCATTCCAGCTACCAATCCAAATGGGGCCCAAAGCAAACCAATTGTGTGGGACCTACCACCTGAAACGTGCAATTAGAGTTGTCAAATACCACTCCAATTCCATTATCCCAAACGTCCTTGGCGTTGGGTATTCCCCATTTCTCACACTAGCTACCTCGAACAGCTAGTCTCCAAATAAAACCTTCAAGTAACCGTGACAAAGTTTAGCAAACGTTTTGAAAATCAATAAAGTAAAGCCGTATTTTTTGAATTCCTCCGAAAATTTAGTGTCGATTCTGAAAAAGTTATGTAAATAAGGGTGGGGGGCAAAGATGAGAAAAAGAAAGAGGGGGAGGCAGCTGATTTGACAAAACATAATTTTGTTGTGTTTTGAAATCACCACCGTCCATGACTTCAATCTCCACCATTGATTGTGAAATGATGACATCAGATCATTAGTGGGTCTCACAGCTTTCACAGTGAACGGTGATGGATGAAGGCATGGACGGTAGTGATTTCATAACACAAAAAGGTTTTGTTTTGTCAAATCACCTGATCTATCCTCGAGAGAGGGCCCTTGAACCAGATGTAATGTAACGAAGGGGCTAATTTACTGAAAACGGTGGGACCCCAGTTGGCGCTTCCACGGTAGTGCCAGCGGCACCTGGTGCGCGCGTTCCATCCTCCACGTTTTTAGTGGGGCCCACTCCTGAAAGGAAAACAATTTGAAGTGTATGCCCCCCACTATATCACGTCTGCTTACGATCCTGACCGTCTGTTCATTGGCTTTGACGGCTGGGATTTCAATAAGGTTCGAGTACTTGAGTATCAAGCCTCGTGCATGGCCCACTTAACCGACCATTTACGGATTCTTCCCCCTTTCATTCTCGTCTTGCTTGCTGACGGTAGGGCTGCCACGTTTCTTCAACTCGTGTTCCGTGTCGTGTCCCCTTGAATGCTATCTCTAATGGAAAACTTTATACAAGTGATTGCGTCTCGTGTCCGTGTGACCTAGTAGGGCCGTCGATAAGTCAGGTTTGTGGTGGGTATTTGATCTGATCCAAACCTGATCCATTGGGTATGGATACAAAAATACCGGTTCGAATGTTATTCAAGTCCAACTGAAAATGAACAGTTTTTTTTTTTTTTTTTTTGAATAGCTAGCTGGGGTTAATCAGACCCCTACCAGATATCTCTTAAGCCCCATGTGGCAGAGGGATTCGGACCTGGGTCTTCAGCTTGGCACAGGACCCCGCTTACCACATGTGACAGCCTTAATGGTGGTATTTTTTTTTTTGAAAACAAGGAACCCATCAAGATTGAAAACTTAATTGGCACTACTGGTGGCTATACAGCCAGGTAGTTATGCAACCACCTGTAGAACTTGCAGCGTTCCATCACATGGTCCAAGAAAGAAGCTGTCTCTCTAACTTTATATATCCAAGAGAGGATCCAGTGCTTGGCCCACACTAAACACAGAAAATCACTGTGCACAACAAACACGTTGGGGTGAGGCAAATTTTTTTATTTTGTCAAATCAAATGATCTGCTGTTGGATGGATGCTCTTTGCATGCAATCATGTCGCAAAATTATTAGATGAGCAAAGATCAAATATCAAAGGGATGTAAATGTTAGATATTTTGGGCCGGATCAGGTTCAATTGGAGGTGACCCTGTTTGACACAAGGTATACCAAAAGACAAGGATAAATCGGGACGGATGTTATTTGAATCTGAATAGTTCACATTCCGAAACATTGGGTTCAAGGGTCCTGCTTACCTTTCGACCTGACGGCCTGGGCTCATCGTGAGTGACGATAGGCTATATTGCCGACCACCCATGTCAATGCAAGCTTTGATCAGACTGAGGATGACTGCTTCCAGTAAGTTTTTATTGTCCGTGCAGTCCAACAATGGGTTATGGGCCTACTCTCCACAATGTCACTGCGTGTGTGGGTGCATTGGAGCGTTCTGTCAGATGCCCGCTGAAAATTTCATTTCAGTTTTCTTTTTTCTTCATCGGACTCTTGTTCGGTCTTTGGAATGTTGGACAGTGGCAGGAAAGGAGAAGGCCGACGCACCACTGCTGCCGACGATCAGGGTCATCAGAATCCCTGCTTCAGTCTTTTTTTTTTTATTCCACCCCTTAAGGAACACCCTTGACGCCCTCGCCACTGTAAAGGGATTCTTCAGAACACCAAGAGTTCGGATCAAATCTTGTTGGGTGATGGTCGGCCACCTGAGGTCGATCGTCGTCGTTGGCGTATCAGGTGGTGGGGCGGTGGAACCCCATATGTAGTCATTGGGGTCTGTCGGCACTGCGGTCGGCCCTAGCATCGAGGGCCGATCACTGGTGGACGATCGACGCTAGTGGCAAACCAGGGCTGACCTCCGCCAGCGACGGTCGACAGCGGAGGCCGGATGTCGCTGGGTGGGGGTCGGTTCATGGAAAAATTGAAACTCTTTTCAGTTTGGGATTTTTTTCCTTGACTGCCGGCGACGGGAGATCGTCGACGGCGGCATCTCGGCCCGTCGCTAATGGTCGAAAGGGCGGGCGGGGATCTAGTGTTTCACGACGTGAAAAGACAGGTTTTCACAGTACCATTTAAAATATAGTGAAAGATCTGACACGGTGCAGATCCAATTCGGATCTAGACCCATTATATATATATATACAAGGTGGGTCCAGTTGGATCGGGTCATTGCCCGCCTTGTTGGTACAAGACCCAAACCAGTTAGGGGTTTTAGGTCTGGCTCTGAAACTGATCCGATGTGATCGGGTCTAGATCTGGATCGGGTCTAAGATCCAGATCCGACCCAATATTCAGTTTGGATCAGGTCTAGATCTAAATCAGGTCTGGATCGTTGGGTCCAACTCAAGACCCATTTTAGATCGGGTCTGGATCATGGGATCCGTTAAGACTGTATCTGGATCTGAACCAGATTGGATCAAGTCCAAAACTGGGTCCAGATACTATTTACCCCTTTTAAAGAGCTGAATCTGTTTTGTCACCGATATGCGGCATTCCAGGACTGGTTTAGAGCCCTTTTTCACCAGTTCCAATCGGGTTTTCACCGGCTCTTGCAAATAGAGACCCTGTTTTCATTAATCACTGAAAGAATAAGTATTTTTAATTCAGTTTCAGGAGTTTATAGGCTTTAGTACATGTTTCAAACCAGTACGACTATTTTGGGACTGGTTCAGAGCCCTTTTTGACTGATTTCGATCACTTTTTCATCGGTTATGGCAAATAAAGACCATATTTTTATGAATCAGTGAAAGAACATGGGTTTTCTCATTCGGTTTTAGGGGTTTATACACTTTAGTGCATGTTTTAGACCTATTCAGCTGTTTTGGGACTGGTTCAGGGTCTTGGTTGACCGGTTTGAGGCTATTTCAAACCAATTTAGAGTACTTTTTAGCCGGTTCTAGCATCAAAACTTTAAGTATTACCTGTAAATGCATGTATTTGTTATTTTCTCATGCCTTACATGTAGTTATTATCATGGATACATGGCTTTTGCATGATTCTTGTTGGGCCAACACCCTCTCTTGTATTAGGTAGGCTTGTTGCCAAGCATTGTTCAATAAAATCCTTATTATTTTTTATGTTCTTGCTCTCTTTTGAGAGTTTATATGATTAGCTTTTAGTAGCTTTTCTATTTGGCTCATTAGTAGCTATTGTTCTTGTGAGTGTGCACCTTTGTAGCCACATTGTGACATTGTATTTGTGCACTTGTTATTTTATTACATGGTATCGGAGCCTTTGGTGCTCTTGGGCAAAAGTTTGAAGAGAAGATTCATGGGATTGGTGGAGCATTGGTTCGTTGGTTTGTTCACTTGGAGAGCATGCCATCAAACTTCTTCAACAATCTTGTTTCACTTTCTTTTCCTCTTTTTTTTCTCATTCGTATCTCCACTATTTCCTCCACTATGGCCGATAAAGAAATTGCAACGATTGTTCTCATAAAATTTGTTGGGAAGAACTACATGTGGGTCGCGACAGTAAAGAGGATCCTCATGAGTAAAGACTTATGGCATTCTGTTGATGGATCCACATTGAAACCATAACCAATTCTCACAAAATTGGTTGTTGAAACTGATGATGGATCAAAAAAAGAAAGCCTTAAAGGAATTGAAAAGTAAAAGCTTATGATTGACCATAAAAAAGCCTATAAAAAATGGAAAGTAGGACATGCCAAGGTCCTCTCCCTCTTTATGATAATACATTATAAATATATGTGATCACATTTATGAAACTAAATTGATTTTCTATGGTTTTATGTATTATTGATTTGTATAAAACATCTCTTATTTGGGTATAGAGAGAATAACAAAATAAAAATATTAAAAATGACCAATAGAATGGGTTAGAGACCAACCCATTTATAAAGGTAATCTTAACATGCTAAAATACTAAAAATGAATAATATTCTAGTGCATGGAAATATGACATCTCGTATAGAGGTGTTCATCTCCATGTCTCATATGATTCATTCTTGTGATACAGGATAGCATGTGAGCCCACATAAAAATTGAATCAAGATAACGGTAAAAAACTCGATTGTATATTTTTTCATGTCAATGTCTCAAGTGAGAAAATGTTGAACATTTTGGATCAAGTCCAATCGGAGGTGACCCAGTTTGACACAAGGCACACCAAAAGACAAGGAGAAATTGGGAGGGATGTTACGTGAATGTGAAGAGTTCACAATATTCATTATAGAATGTGAAGGGTTCACATGCATGAATGTCATGCATGTAACCCCCACTCTTCTCCTACTATAAATAGAGAGGCACAGTTGCTTGATGAGTGCAATCAAGGGTGCTCTCTCTCACGTTGTGTTCAAGGGTTATGCTTGAGCATCGATAGGTTGAGGAGAACGCCGACCACCCACGTTAATGCAAGCTTCAACCAGACCGAGGATGGCCACTTTCGGTAAGTTTTCATTCTCCATGTAGTTTTTGCCAACATCTAATTCAGACGACTTCCAAGCTATTTCTGGCACTATGGTAAGAGATAAGGCTTCAAATGAGAGAGAATAAATACCAAGGAGCACCATAGATGATTTTTGATAGGCAAGCCCAAACAACGAGCTCACTCTTGGATGTAGGTTTCACAGAGGATTTTAACAGAATTCCGACCCCTGAAGAACCACCATTAACCTTCCTAGTCACTGGTGCAGTAAGGTTTTCAAGGTTGGTTACCGAAAGGTTGATCTGCTCCAGTTGCCGGAGGCGGCTTCTATAATGTAAGAGTTTCAATGTTGGTTGCTGGAATCAATATGGAGGTTAGATCAAGTGATACGTTAAAACATAAATGTTTTTTGTTTTGAAATCATCATTGTTCATAGCCTTCATTTTTGTGTAATGATGAGCACGGTTTGGTGGGCCTCACTATTTGCACAATGAATGGTGGTGTTGAAGCCATGGAGGTCAAACAAATCATGTGGTTATAGTAGGTTCCACTCATCCCCTTATGTCATCCCTATCTTCATACCCCTCCATGGGATTTCATTAACGCAAGTTGTTTTGATCAAACCGGACTCCATATATGTGATTTTCATCTTTAATTTAGTCAAGAACGCCATTTAAATCATTCAAATTTGACTTTTTTGCATGATTTTTGATAATTAAAAAAATCAATGGTCAAATTTTTGTCATTTAAAAACCCATACTTTTTCATCAAAAAAATATGATTCAAGGGTCTATTCTTATTAAATGGTTCATGTTGAATCCATCTATAATGTCAGATTTGATTAAAATTGATGAAAATAATGCTAGGAAATGATTTAAAAAATATCCTATAAACTTTATGAAATTTAAATACTATAAAGAATACTATCAATCGAGTATTGTATATCCACATATGATTGCAATGAAGTATATAATTTTATTACTTTGTTTTATGAGAAACAATCACATCTTTTTTTTTATATTTGAAATAACCATAATAATGAGTTTAGATATACACTTCTATACATGATCCATATGACATGTTAATTTAAATATGCAAATGAAATTTGTATAACCAAATCAATGTTCTAAATTAGTATATATGATCATAAATAAACAATTAAAATATTTAAGCTTATCTAGATGGATCAAATTTTAAATAATAATCATTTTTAATTAGAAACAAACATGTAATCATAATCAACAATCATAAATATGATTTTAGTTAAGATAAAAAATAAGATCAAGCTTATTTAAATAAGCAACTAAATTTGGGAAAACAAAAATAATTTGATTGTCATGAAAATTCAGATGTAAAAAAAATTACAAAATTAAATAAGTTTTTCAACGCATAAAAAATTACAGAATTCTGATATACGGTTGCAAAGTTATGACTTTCGCAAGTTGAATATGTAAGTGCTATCTTATTTCGGGTATGATTCGACTCAAATATATGTAGAGAATCCAAACATAAATTTGAATAAATAACATACATAAATTAACAATAATATCAAGAAAGAGAGGAAGAAAAAATGTACCTTTTACCAACCAAAAACTCTCTCTCCATTTTGATTTAAAAAAAAAAAACATAAAGCTAGATCAACTTACTTTAACTTAATCTACTATTATAAGAGAATCATACTTAAGCTTTTGTGTCCACCTTAGATTTAAGAACACACTGAATGGGGCAGATCTGAGCTTGCTTCTTGGCATCATGCACAAGGCTACCTAGAAGGATTTCTCCATTGCTCCTCTCTAGGGCGAGACCCTTAATTTAAGAGTACAGGGACTCCAGTATCCTACTAAGAAACAGAGTCATAGTTGATCTCAACTTTCAACGATACTTTCTTAATTGACATGATCATCCCTTATTAGGTAATATTTTTAAATTAAAAATAAGACTTTAAAAGTTGTAGAGATTTTAGGGATACAAAAAACAAAATTTAACAAAATAAAGAATTATAAAAATATCTAAAAAACAAAATTTACAAAAAAACTTGTTTGACAAATCATAACTTTGACTCAATATATGCATATTTACTAGTATACTAACTTGGACTATATTGAAAGATGTACTAGAGGTATGACCTCAATATAATATACCAATGTTAATTTTATTAAGAACATCAAAAAAGTTTTACTCACCCGATACATAGGCATACAATATCAATATAGGACACATTGATTGTCTAAGACTAAAGTTCACGTAGTCAATCATATCTCAAAGGTTTCTAATGAGTTCATTGCCTCTCAATAGGATTGCCTGACCCGCACATATCAAAGTGCCTAATTGGCAAGGAGATAATGTTAGGTCTACTGCAAGCATATGTGTCACATGCTTTATGATCGTTGTCGGGTCCTCTGGTAATTTTTCCATACTAGCATCGTGATTAGGTGTATCTCTTGAAGGCTTCATCTTGAAGAGACCCTACTATAAAAAATAAATAAAATACATTGTATCCCCTCAACTCATTCAAGCCTGATTTGTGAGACATCAAAGACTTTGTATCCAAAGTTTTAAGACTTGAGTTTTTTCTTGTGTTCAAATTGATACAACTTATAGAAGTTTCTAAATAAGCTCATTCTATAATCAAAACTGGTAAAAACCATGATAAGATTTTGCATAAGTTATAGTTGCATGCAATACCAACATAATGGTCAATTTGAATAGCCATGGATTTCATCAAAAGTTATGCAAGGTCACATAAAATATCCAACAAAAACATCTTAGATCATAAGATTTAAAAGGAATGACAGGGGATGAGTAGAACTGAACTCTCTACAAAGGTGGGTTTCAAAATGGGAGATGGAATCGGTATCAACTTGCTGCCCAGTGATCTATAGAAATTTTGGTGCTTAGGCTAGGGATACTAAACAAGCCCAAGGAACTCAACATGTGTTCAAGCTTCGCTTATTTTGTAGCGAATAGAGTTGAGGTTGATCTCATGGAAAACCCAAGTTAAATGAGCATAGTTTGAGCTTATTAATAAGAAAAGGCATTATTTCAAAGCTAAAAGTAATGGAATTTGAACTGTAGAAATAATGAAATATTGACCATAGATCAAGTTGGCTTGTTTACAAAGAAGTCAAATAAAATCTTGTTGCTTTCAAAGCTGAAAGCAACAAGATTTTAACTCCAAGTGTATTGCTTGCAAGCCAAATACTTCACCTATTTATTCTACACTATGTTATATGACATCAAATATATCTAAGCTATATTTATTACAACTTAGTGAGTCTGTACAAGACGAGTCAAGCCAAACACCTGTTGTTCATGTTCGGCTTGTTGAACATATTCTGTGAGTTCAAACGAACTCTTTACAAACTGAGCATGAGGTGAACTGCTGGTTTTGTTTCCCAGCCCAAACTCCGGTGCCATGAACATGACGATTACTGGCCAATCAGCAATATATGTGAAACTGGCATCACAGGCATTGTGAGGCTCAGTGGATGCCACGTAAAAGAAGTTTTTAGAAACAAAGTGAGAGGGGAGCCCTCTTAATTTAAGGTGCAATCACATTGCACAAATGCAATGTGCTCGATCACCCTCTATCTACTGGTAGGGATGGCAGTGGACCGGGGAGGGGGACAAGTCTCCACCCCCGCCCATCTCAAAATTCTGCCCTCCATCCCAGCACTGGTTTTGAACTTAACCTTCATTTTCGCCTCCATCCCCTGTCTAAACCAGGTGAGGCGGGGCGGGGCGGGGCGGGGCGGGGCCCCATTTTTCCTCGGTCCACTGCCATTCCTAAAGAAGGATCGAGGACGGGGCAAGGCGGGGATCGGGGCGGGGCAAGGCGGGGATCGGGGCGGGGCAGAAGAATTAATGCATAAGTCACTCCCCGCCTCCATCCTCGCATGGTTTTGTAAGAAGTATTTATTTTTGTTGTTCACAGTTGTTAAATCTTCGGATAGTTACCTCAATTTGTGACCTGTACTGAATCTGATAGGATCCAAGTTTGGTAATAAAACCGGAGGTCCGACTAAGAACTTGGGTCGGCCTCATAGTCTGACTAATATACAGAGCCAGGTACGATTTATAAATTTTCATATCAGATCCGGATCTGACAAGTTTCGATTAAAACATACAATTTTTCAATATCGATTTGGAAAAGATAAATATTTTACCTGGTATGGATCCAGTCTGATTTATGTAATAGTGGTAAGATTTGGGTATGGTTTTTCCCCTATGATAGGTCTCACCGGTACCAGCACTTCAGGGCTGGATATCCACTGGGTCTTATGAAGGCCCGAACCGTCCACACAATCCGGGTCCGACTGATGCTGACCAACATATATTATGCATGTATACACGTAACTATGTCACAGGGACACACCATTTTGGGTGCATGTCCCTGGTTACACGACTGGATACAATAATTTGAACAATGACTCGTAAGGATATTTTTATTATTTAAAAACATTTAATAAAACATTTGTAATATTAACATACCAAAAACAGTTTTTATTGGAAAATTAAAAAATTCGTCTCCTCATGACCAATTTTTGAAAAAAAAATAAATTAAACTTACAAGTCAAACCCACATCATGTGGCCCCAAAGGGGTTTGGCTTGGTGGGATGAAGCCACTAGGCAGGCGGTCTAGGTTCAAATCTCATGGGCATCACCCCTTGCACAAGGCTGCCAAAGACAGTGACCACAAGTACAGCAGGTAGAGCCAGCATGGCTAGGTCTCTGTTTCTGAGAGTGGTTTCTCCGTATAAATATAAACACACATCACGTGTCCTCTTTATATCCTCATATCTTTGTGACATGGACACGTAGATGCTCAATAGGAGGAAGAAGCTCTTCCCATTTAGGCTTATTTTCCAAGAAAACATCTCTTTCAATAAATATCATTCATCTGCATAACTAATAAGGATAAATGCTTTTCATTTCAGAATCTCTCTCTCTCTCTCTCTCTCTCTCTCTCTCTCTCTCTCTCTCTCTCTCTCTCTCTCTCTATATATATATATATATATATATATATATATATATATATATATATATATATATATATATATATATATATATATATATATATATATATATATATATATATATAGTGTGTGTGTGTGGGGGGGGGGGGGGGGGAGGGGGGATTAATACATCTCATTTACAGGACTAAAATCGAGTCACTCATATCAAAGCAGCCACCAATCCATGAGTAAAATTATCAAGTCTGTGTCCTATTGATATTACTGATTTCAATCTGGATCCCAAAAAAACTGATCAAGAAAGTATGAATACAGTTCTTATATTCATTGTGATTTTCACTGAGGTCCATATCCAATAAAAAACTATAAGATTTGAATTGCAGATTCATTTAATCCAATCGATTTGCACATCATACAGATAACCTATGAGCTAACAATAGAACATGAATGAAAATGGGTCAAAATCTGAGTCTGACTTTTGAGCTTCAAGCTTGACATTTGGATCCAAATCCAGAGTGGATCCAATATAATGTATTGCACTTGAATTTGACTTTATGTGGAACTACTAGATTGGAATCAAATATTATTTCAGATCATATCTGATGATATCTTTAATCCAGATCTGGCACGTTTTTGGGGGGAATATAAAACTAGGATCCATTTAGTATTGAAAATGAGTTATTATTTGTATTACTAGACACTATTGGATTAAAACTAGATCATTTTTTTATCAAAAATTTGTTCACATGGGAATCAAATCTAATCTATTTTCTGCTTTCACACCAAAATCTAGTTCATATTTGGGTTTGCTTTGAATTTTACTATTTTAGAACTCAAATCTAGACCAACCATAATATTTCAACCTGTTTTTGGCATTGGTTCCACACCCAAGTTGAGAATAGACCGGGTGTGGTAGAAGGGGCGTCTTTAGCATGCAAAGCAAAAAAATTATATTTAGGAAATTTTTTAAAAATGTACCTAAATTTGATAATAAAAAAACACACCTAAGTTTTGAAATTTGTTAGAATCACACCTAAACTTATGATCCACTAGTCAAACCTACACTTTTGTCATTTACATTTGGGTTACCACAAGCCCAAGCTGAACTTTGATGATAAAGTTACTATTTTACCGTCAAATTTTCTTTGCTAGATGTCTCTTAAAACAATTGAAGAAAAATGGTAAATTGTAGCACACATTTAACAGCAACATTGACAGAAGTAAACTCAGGAATTACTAAGCCATTTCTAAATCTTAGATGTATTGCTTTTTATTGTCAACAGTTTAGCTGTGCTTTTGAAAATTTCCCATACATTTATTTGGTAATCATGAAATAATGAGAGAGAGAGCATATCCAAAAGTACTAAAAGCCAAGTGTCAAACTGCTAAGCAAATAGTTCTAAAAACCACACAACAGAGTTGAGTAAAATAAGGGCTATGCTACACAAGAGTCGAGAATAACAAATATAGCATGTATAAGACATGGACTGTCACATGTATACGGCGGCGGATATGGGGATATAGCGATACGGAATGGAGTATCCATGTGAATAGGACAAGGATAATTTCCACAAAGTTATAATATAAAGTACATCTGTGGGCATCTGATAAGTGCATTGAATATGTAATTCAAGCACAGTAGCACTTGGCAGACTATCCCTTCTTGTCAAGGGAAAGAAGAAACAGAAAATTTCCTTTGCTTTGCCAATTAAGAAGCTATTAAAAAATTTCAAGAACTAACTGGGCGATCTCCAGCTGCATGGATCCTGAAAAAGCTCCAGCAGTGACCCAATGGGCCACAACTGCAACTGCAACTGCATACTCAAGTAGTGAACCTAATTGGAAAAGTTACTCCTTTGCCCTGGGACAGCAACCATATAGCAAAAGTTAACAGTGGCAGTGAAAAAAATGGCATCATGTCCACTTGCATAGATGAAAGAACTGCTTACCTAGTCAAATAGGAATCATCTGTAGTGTTGATGATGATCTCGTCACCAGTTTTGATGAACGGAGGAGCCTGAGAATTTAAAAACAATAACTAATGAAGCTTGAAAAAGAATTACTGGGTACTTGATAGATTCACAGTTACGGTAGCTCAGATGGTATTATAGATATGACACAGTGAGTTGATTATGGTGACAAAGTAGTGGCCAGACTACATGAAATGCAACCAACATGGAATTGACTAGACTGAGACATCTTAAGGTACTGTTTGGATGACACCCGAAACCAAGTTGAAAACCTGGTTTTGGGTGTCGAACCAGGTTTTACTAGAAAAACCTGGTTTGGTGGTTGTTTGGATGCCACCAAACATTCAACCCAGTTTTACCAATCCCCCTCCCCCAAGTTTTCTCAATTGGGTTTATCGGGGGAGCGGGTCACGACCCTCCATACCCCCTTTTCTTCTAAAGCTTTTTACCGCTCCCCTCCCATCGACCTTTTCTGCACAACAAACTTTTTCTTGTTCAACAAAAACTGTGCAGAGGATTATGAAAGCTTGACCATTAAGCACCGATGCAGCATGCCGCATTCTATTGTGATGGAAATAGACAATTCCGAAAAAGGAACTAGGATGAAAAGGAGATAATACAGACAGAAAAAGAAACTAACTCTAAATAAAAAAATTTTATTGACAAAGTAAAATGAATTGGAAAAACATAACAATTCCCAAATGGCAGTATACTGAAAATTTATTAATTATTATTATTTAACAGCAAAGCATACCTATTTTGCAAAAATCTAACTTACAGGTACTCTGGAAAAATCTAAGAGCCAAGTGAAATGATAGTGGATTTATGTCACAGATATCAAAAGCTCTTCAGCATGAGGACTAAACAACTAAAATCATGAAATAATTGCAGAGTAGTGATTTTGCAACTCACAAGCACGGTAAGTCCATTGTCCAACACAACTCTTTTATACCTGAAATAAAGAAAAATATCAAATTTTCAATAAGAAAATATGCGTGAACCACAAACTACAAGTTGCATGATTTTACACTTTTAAGAACTCAAAAACAAAAGCATAAAAAAAAAAGAATAATTAAGCTGTTTAGGAGGAGATTGTAGACAAAGCAAATTTACATTTAAATTTTGAGCAAAGAGAGAAAGCAAAGGCTTAGGTGCTGGGGCAGAAAATTTTCATAAGAAAACCAAAATCCCAATATAGAATGCAACAACTTATGAACCAAGTAAGAAATTCAAGAGCCAAATTAGAACATCGATTAACATATCCAACACATATTACCCACTTGTATCCAAAAGTTCTAATTGTCCTCTCCCAAAATTCATGTTTTGCATTTAGTCTCATTTGGATCCTCGAAGTGAAAAAAAAGTAATACGACAATATCTTTGATATCAAATACTATCACTTGAGGTTATCTCCCCACAAAAAAATCACTCATTCTTCCTTTATTGTAAAAAATCCCCTTTCATGTTTGTCAATAACCTTGGAACCTAAGTCACATCCGGACCGGGTTACCGTTCCCCTCCCCCCCCTCCCCCGTGCTTTTATAAAGCAACAGAAGGCTGTTAAGGTTTTCTCATTCGAGAAAACCCTCCCCACCTCTGCCGCCTGCCCTCTCTGCTCTCCTGTCCGACCACCACTGCCCCCACTCCGGCAGCTTCGTCGGAGCCCTCGCCGGCCACCTCCCTTGCTCGTACCCCCTTTGTCACCCTCTTCCTCCCTGTGTCCGGCAGACACACCCGACGACCCCCAGGCAGCCCCGACCAATATCTCCTCCTTCCTCTTTCACGGATTCTCCTCGCCGGCAACAGTCGTCGAAGCCATGTCGCCGCAACCTTCTCAGGTGACCTCTCCCCCTCTCCATGTCTTCTTCTTCTGTCATCTTCTTCTTCTCCTTGCCTCGTCCTTTTCGGTTTGTCGGCGGCCTCGCTCCCCTTTGGTAAATCCCAACACACACACCCTCTTCGTCTCCCGACTCGTCGGAGACGCTGGCAGGAGGTCGCCGACCTCCTGCCTCCCCTCTCCCAGGTGCATTGACCGAGTCTATAAAGTGGATGGACTCGGCCCGGGTGCATTGACCGAGTCCGACACTTGTTGATCGAGTCTGTCCCGTGTCCGAAGCCGCACCCGTGTTGGTGTGTGTCGACGCGGGTGCGTCGACCCCCTAGCCGAGTCTGTGTGATATAGCTTGGAACTATGTAACAAGGACTCTTCTAACAGGGCAGCGCATCCATGTTGCACCAGCAACCATGCAGTGCAACACTTGGATACAGCTTCCTTTGTGTCGGGTGAAGTCAACCACAATGAGGTCCATTTCTGTCAAAAAGTAGATTCAATTAACCCTAACCAAATCCAGTTTTATCTATATTATATATTTATATATATAAATACATAAATGCATGCACATACATGTAGTGTTAACTTAAAACCTATGTCACATGGGTGCGGGTGTGGGTGCGGGTGCGGGGATTCGGCACTTCCAAAAAACCTCGGTGTGGGGGTGCGGCAGGGGCAAAAATGTAAAAATTATATATATATAAGGGGGTCGGGGGTTCCCCCGGCGCGGGTTGGGGTCCAGTTTTTTTTTGCTGGTGTGTTTGTTTGAAGACTTGCTACCCACGTTCTACTTGTTGTGTACTTTGGCTCAACGAGACAAAATTGATGAACCAAAAGGATTGGCAATCTGATCGACCCAGCCTGCTGTGTTCTGCTGACTGTAATGATTCAATCATGTCTGAAACTCCCTGGTCTTCATGAAAAAAAATATAAACGAAAGGTTTGACGTGGTTTGTTGGAGAGAGAGTCTTCACGAGGCCTACGGCGCCACTGCCACGCCACTGCCTAGGGTCCTTCAAATTTCATTTTATATACAGTTGCACACAGATGACAGCTAAAAGAAATTTATTGGATTTGACATGTGGAAAAGAGAGGTCTACACAAGGCTACGGCTAGAGCACCCATCTCGTCAGGAGAAAAGTGAATACTAATAGCCACCAAGGCTCTACCACCACCATTATCATTTATTATGGAGAGAGAAAATCCTTGACGAAAAAGGATCTGGATGGTTGAAGCATAAAGACTTCAAAAGGCTCTTGAATTTTGGTTTTAATTTTTGAGGAAGATGGATCATCATTTCCAAGTTAACAGTATGTTTTCCAACGCTGTGAATTAATTGTTTGGAGGCAGAAATAGCATGGGATGCCAACAAAGCTCATCAGATGTTGTGGACACAAGTGCCCCTTTACAAAACAAGAGCAGCAGCAGCAAGCAGTTGTTAGCAGAATTTTTTTTTAAATTCCGCAGCCCATTTCGTAGGGCAAATTTTTTTTTTTAAATCCAAACAAAAATGGACCGAAATGACCCTGGGTGCGGTCAACGCACCCAGGATCGGGTTGACCACACCCGCGTCGAGTCGCGTCGAATCCCTGTGACATAGCTTAAAACTGTTTATAAAGTTATGATGGATTGCCATTAATTGGAGGTTTGATTTTTGGGTAAAGGTTGAACTATTTCTTGATATTCATTTTTTCCAGATAATTTTACTTACATGAAGAGATATAGCAGAATCAGGACTTAAAACAATGGTTTAATGAAATAGGCACCATAGAAAGTTGTTTGGGGGGGGGTAACAAGTTTTAAATGAATTGCCAGACTCACCACAGAATGTGTTTTTAGTATTTCGTTCAATGGGAAGGTTGTCAATTGACATGACATAGGAAGATAAATGAAGTAGTTCCAAGGCTATGTCACATAGGTGCGGGAGGGTATATATATATATATATATATGAGAGAAATTTAAGGAACAAGTAACTTAAGAGAATCCTTTAGGCAAAAACCAAACCTCTAATTAATGACATTCCACCATTTGCATGAGATAGAGAATTTAAGAAGAATAAGCAACTTAAGAGAATGAAAAACATATCCGACATGGAGACTCATGAACTGTACCACATACATCGCAGGTTTCTTTATCTTTACTAACGGGCATGCAACCAATCCACAATTCATATAACCTCAAAGAAGCTTTAATGGAGAATGCATCATCATTAGGAATAATAAAGACCAAATCCCATGCCCCTTAATGGAGAACATGTAAAATTTCACAGATGTTATCATACACTTGGCAGGCAACATTCAGCCTGTCATATCATGAGACAGCCACAATACACCTACTTCCAATATGAACGGAAGAGACTGATAGAACATAATTTTACTCCCTTGATTCATTGTGAAATATTTAATGTGATCCATGAGGCAAAAATGGTCAATATTATTTCTCATAGCACCTACAATGATTCAAACTCAGATCCATGGAAGTTTTGGAAGCTAAAATCTGCAGTGCCCTTAGTCCGAGAAGGGACAACTTTTGGAGAGGCATATATATATATATATATATATATATATATATATATATATATATATATATATATATATATATATATATATATATATATATATATATATATATATATATATATATATATATACATTTTCTCTAACTCAAGGGTGGCGGCAACCTTTTGTTCTTCATAGAGAAATTTTAAGTTCTCATCCACAATCTTGGTGAATGAGAGTTGAGGCTGCATACAATCATCCTCAATGTATTTGATGAGGCCTTTGGACAAGATATGATTGTCCATAGTAAAAGCCCAAGTGAGGTAGTTGGATCCATTCAACTTGACTGGCATGATAAAGACGGATTCTTTTTTCATAGTGGGAGGAAGGAAGAAGGATGAGTAGATTCACTTTGAAGCTCCCACATGGCAAAAAAGCACGATTTTCAAGTCACCAAGGATCAAGAGTCAAGAGGCTTCGATACCATGTAATCAAATGAAAGATAAAAATACAAAAGATAACAATATGCACTAGGCCAATACACAAACCACTATGGGCAATACACAGCCACTAAGGGCAACACACAAGTACTTGTTAAGATATATATATATATATAATATATATATATAATGTATATATACATTATATATATATATATATATATATATATATTCATTTATCATTGTAATGTATATAATGTATATATACATTATATATATATATATATATATATTCAATTGTAATAGGTAAATACCCATTAGCTATGTAACAGGGATTCGGCTAGCAGGGTGCCGCACCCGCGTCGACGCGACTCGACGCGGGTGCGGGTGCGGCACCGGGTGGGGTCAATCCGACCCTGGGTGCGTTGACCGCACCCAGGTTCATTTCGGTCCATTTTTTTTGGCTGTCAGTGGAATGCACAATAAAAAAAGCTATACCCTTTACCCATTGTGGCTTTCGTCGGGAAGATGAGGGGGCCAACAATCGCCGGCGGCCTCACCGTTGTCGCTGGCAGAGTTGGAGTACCATCGTTCGCAAGTGGCACTTTCGGTTTCTGTCAGCAGGATTGGGTGGCCAATGCCCTTCGTTGGAAGGGGTTTTTTGTCGTGGATCGTTGGCGGCCTTGCCTGCGTCGTTGGCTGCTACGGATGGTCGTCGGATTTTCGCTGTCACCGGACTGATATTGCTGGCCGAAACCCCAAACCCGTGCATCAGTTGGGTTCTTCTCTGGGGTTTCAGCACTTGGTGTTTTTTGGCTCTGGCCAGCAATCCGGTTGCCGTCGCAGGCAAGCAGAGAGTTTCTTTCGTCGCGCGTCGCCATTTCATCGATAGCTTCACCAACGATTTTCCTAGTAACTAGGAGGCCGAAGGGGCTTTTGCCCTTTTTTGGTGACTTTTTGAGAAACTGATCGTTCGGTTTCTCAGAAACCGAACTTTAAGTTTTAAGTGATTTCATTACCGAGGTCAGATCGGGTATTCTGACCCAATGAGAGACCCGATCCAAACCCATTTTGGGTGGATCAGTCTGCCCGAATCTCATTGAGTCGGTCCTGACCCAGGCTCCCACCCAGACCCATTTGGGTTCCAGGTCTGGTCTGGAGAACCTGGATCTGTATCGAGAACCGATCCGACAGACGGACCCGCGCTGGGGGAACCCCCGGACCCCCCTTTATATATATATATATATATATATATATATATATATATATATATATATATATATATATATATATTACATTTTTGCCCCTGCCGTACCCCCGCACCTAGGTTTTTTGGAAGTGCCGAATCCCTGCACCCACACCCATGTGACATAGCCCATTAGGGGTATTTTCATCATTTCACAACATTGTAATAGATTGTGCCCATTAGGAGCACTTTAGTCTTTCTTTTCTTTTTGTCTTTTTTTTTCTTGTATTTTTGGTTTGAGCTAAGGGCATTATTGTCCTTAGCTCTTAGAGCCGTTGGGGGTGGTCCCAAGGGCTCTAGTGGCTCTCCATTGTCTATATAAAGGGGTTAATCTCCCCTCTTGTACTCCATGTTTTTCTAAGAATTTTCTCAATACATTATTATTTATTTTTTATATGTTCTTGTTCCTCTTGTGAGCATTGTGCTTAGCCCTTTGTAGCTCTTTGTTTCTTGCCCATTAGTGACTTCCTACTTGTGTAGTTGTGCACTCTTTATAGCCCTTTGTGGCATCTCTCTTGTGCACTTGTTTCATTACAGTACTAAGGCACAATAAGATAAAGAGAGAGTGAGAAAACACCACATAAAATAAATAATATTTTATTAATGAAGTCCAAGAAAAACTAATACATCAAATTGGCAAGTAACCCATTTAAATAGAGAGGAAAAGAGAGAGAGAGGGCAGGCAGCTAGCCGTTGGCAGCTCCCAACGACTAGATGCCAAATACCAAAAATGCCCTTTAAATGGGCCAAAAAGACAAAAAAAGAAATACAAAATACAAAAAAAACATAAAATAAACCTATTACTCTCTAAAATACATACATACATACATACATATATATATATACACATTTACAAAATATATATAAACATATAAAGTATATATACATATACATAAGTACATGTATAAGAAAATACACCAAAAATAAATACATATTTTAACAGTTATCCATGGTAAAAGACCATGTACAACTTGAGGGAGGCTATTGGGATGTGACGTAATCTGAGTCTGCACCAGAATATCCGATCCATGTTAATATTTGTGTTTATTACTGTTCTTTTACATTATTTAACCCCGTTTATGTAAAGTCGTGTGTTTGTATCAGCAGGGGTAATTTTGTTATGTAAATCATTTTGTTCCAATATATAATAGAAAGCCATAGAGCACCACCCACATTGGGAATTGTACCTTCATACAGTCCTAACTCTCTCTGTCGTCTCTCTCTGTTCTGCTGAATACTTCTGGTAAATCAAATCTCACATCCACTGCCTCCACACCACCTCCAAAATCATCTTCACCACATGCATGTTGTAGCACACATTTTCTGGCCTAATCATCCAAGACAACACGGATAGTGTTATCTTGGATGATCAAATCTCACATCCACTGCCTCCACACCACCTCCAAAATCATCTTCACCACCACATGCAGGTTGTAGCACACATTTTCTGACCTGATCATCCAAGACAACAAGGTCCAGTACATCAATTCAGCAGCTGACAGCCTTGTCATTAGTAATATGAATTCATTTACTATACTAGTTCTTATGAAGGAAATGCCATGACTGGTGATAGTAATTCATGCCCTGTCACATATTTTGCCTTATCTTTACCCAATACTTCTCATACTCCACAATTTAAAAATAATCTTATTTCTGTGCAGTATGATGATTAGTCTTAGGAGTTTAAGCCTTAAACTGAGTGTAAATATTACATATTACTTTTTGTGAGCTAACTATAATTTAGGAGAAACTCACTGCAGCATAATATTGAAAGGACTACATGTTTGGGAGAACATCAAGCTTAAAAGCCAAGATTTCTTTATGATCTCCTAGTTTTCTCCCATCCATTGTTTATGCCATCTCCCAGACTTGCAATCCAGATCAAGTTTGGCAATGTTAAACTAACTTTGCCTCTCTTTATTTGTGAACTTGACAATTGATATTATTTCCTTAACAGCTCAGACTTATGCAAGATTTAAACCACATCAGACTGAAGTATCCTAGTTCTCACTTTTCATCACAATTTCCTTAACATCCAATCTCTCGGTCTCACGCACTTTAGCCTTCTTTGATTCATGGACATTAATAAAGGATTGCAGCTTGTTCTAGCTTTTTAAAGCATCTGCTCTATGCCTGTGTCAGAAGACTCCACAAAGCCACTGTGTTATGGTCACCAAGATTAACCATGATGATTACTGTTAGCAACAGCACTCATAAATCATGAGCTGAAGCTAGCAAAACGAGTATGGAAGAATGTCAATCTCCTTTGCCTTTGACACATAAAGAAGAACGTTTATGTAGCATCTTAATGAAGTTTTTTTTTCATTAGTTTATCACTGAATGAAGGATAATTTATTATAAAAATTTAACAATGCACAAAATCCACTAAATTTTGTAAGCAAAATTTATGATTAATCTTCATTACATCAACTATGCTGCAAATTTTAATTAATCCGTATCACTAAAAAATCTTTAAGGGACAATCAAGCATTCTCTATCCACTACAATTAAGTCGAGACAATTAAGAAGAGGTACACCCAGAGAATGGAGATAGCCATTTTTCTTCTACAATAGAAAGGCTTTATATTAATTATTTGGTTTCTTGAATTCAGCAAATATAAGAAAAAAACAATGCTAAAAAGAAAATGTTGATATCCTGCATCCTTTTTATCCACATTGTAGATGCACAGAATAACAGCCATGCATGAATGCTTACTTGGGAAAATACAACCTCAATATCAGAACAAAGAAACATCCAATTATATGAGATAAATTTAGTAGTATCAACAATTAAAGAACATAGGTGACATTAATCATACTGGGGCGAGGCAGTTTGTCCTTTTGCAATAGGTTGTGCTTCAACTACTGTGCAAGTAACACGTTGAGGAACTGATGCAGACATTAGCTTTCCATCATAAAATTGTAAGGTGACCGCCATGTTATCTGCTCGTCCAAAAAAAAAACAAAATTTTACTGTCATCCTGATTATAAAAAACAAATCCGCATTTCACAAATTCAGAAGTTTTAGAAAGATGGACTAAAAGAACTCAGCCAAAAGGTCCTATTGTGCATGCTTGTGCAATGAATAGGTGTATGTGCTTGATTTTATATAATTCTCCATGATCAAGAATTTATGAAAAGTGTGTAGAATACAGAGGCATACTTTTAGCTTGTAGCACATGCTAGGCCTACCAAGCATGGGGAAAGTAAACATGAGAGAGATGGTTTGGCACATCCAACATGCTATAATGTGATAACCGATCTCCGAGCAACTTAGTTCATCTTTCTCTGTCACATGGAATTGAAGCCACTCAAAATACATGAGAAACAGTTCTTTTTTTGAAGAATAAGAAGAATTTTTATTAAAACAGCAAAGAAGAAAACAAATAACATGTGATGAGGAGCTATGTAACAGGGATTCGGCTAGCAGGGTGCCGCACCCGCGTCGACGCGGGTGCGGCACCGGGTGTGGTCAACCCGACCCTGGGTGCGTTGACCGCACCCAGGGTCATTTCGGTCCATTTTTGGATTTTTTTTAAATTGCCCTATGAAATGGGCTGCGGAATTTTTTTCCCGTGCCGGGGGGAACCCCCGGACCCCCCTTTTATATATATATATATATATATATATATATATATTACAATTTTACCCCTGCCGCACCCCCGCATCCAAGGTTTTTGAAAGTGCCGCACCCCCGCACCCATATGACATAGATGAGGAGTCATACAAAAGAGAAGTAATCTAGCATAAGGAAAACAAAAAACAAGATGATCCAATACGATTTGTTCCAATCCACATGATATTATCCAGTCCCCATTTATCTACTACCAACATTCTCAAATGACTTTGCAAACTATAATGCATAGCCTCACTAGAATCTTTCTTTCCATATAAGCCACCAACACTGAAAGATCCAGTCTTTTGCCATAAAAGGAACCATTTTCTGCCTTTCTTCTGTGCTCATGATGCCAACAACGGCAACAGATCTCTGATTGTTAAATTCCTATGCTCCAGGTCTTAAAAGAACAAAACAAAAAAGAGTTTTGGACTGGGTCCAGTCAGACCCATAACCAGTTGCAGACCTAGGCCTGATCAAACCCAAAAAAAAAGCAAAAATAAGAGTTCTGGGTTTCAATAAGAGCCAGGTTTGATTGGACCCACTGAGACCAGTTTTGGATCAATCTGATTGGACCAAAAATCAAGACCAGTACTAAATTAATCTGAGTGGATACTTCTGAGTCATTGTTCAAGCGATGGTGACTTTGAGATCAGAGGCTTGGAGTGGCTGCAGAGTTACCAGTCGAGCAAGCGACAGCGGGAAGCGAGGCACTTTCAAAATTTTAGGAAGCGGGAAGCGAGGCACTTTCAAAATTTTAGGAAGCAGGAAGCAGGGGATGACTTAGAAGAAAATTATTAACCGTCTCGGAAGCGACCTAGGAAGCGAACCGGAAGCGAGAGAGAAGCAAAAAAAAATAAATCTACAAAAAATAAAAATAAAAAAAATGAAAAAATGGGGGAAGTGAGGGGGAAGCGCGCTTCCCATCCCAAAAAAAGCGTGCTTCCTTGCACGTTTTGGAAGCGCGACGTTTCGTGCTTCGGGAAAGCGTGCTTCCTCATGCACCTAGGCGCTTCCGGTAACTCTGAGTGGTTGTAGAGATAGAGTCTTGACAGGCACAGGTACTCGGAAGGTTCCTTTAGTCAAGCCAGTGTTGTGAAGTACAGTTCCAGCTTGGGATGGCGGCTGGCATAATTCGTCTATGGAGGCAGGTACATTTTTATTTTTTTTCATTGTGTCAGCTTCTAGAATCTTTTCGCAAGTCCAACACGGTGTTAGCCCCAAAAAAACCAAGTTCACTCTATGACTGATACACGGATGAGGATTGGGCTGCCTGTCCTAATGAGATTTTCTTCTTGCTCTTTGTATTCTTGGGAGAGAACCTATGTCACACGGACACTCCCCTGTCGACACGCGTGTCCCCGTGTCGACACCCAGACACGCCATTTTACCCTTCATACATACAATTTATAATTTATAATTATATTTTCAGTTTATAACTTTATGTTTTCAGTATATAATATATATTTTAGATATAGCATATATATTTAGATTATATACAATTTATTTTGTATTTATGTGATATTTAATATATATAGTCGTGTCTCCTTACCCAGATTTTTTGGAATTGCCATGTTTGTACCCTTCGTACCCGTACCCAGGTGACATAGGAGAGAATGGAATCTCATGGAGCACCAAGAAACAAAGAACAATTTCGAGATCTAGTGCAGAGGCGGAATACAAGCAATCAATGGTGGCAGCCTCTTTTATAACATAGTTGGGGACTCAGCCTGGCTCCATAGAGGGGAGAATGGCAGGGGCCCTGTCGTACAAAGGGGATTGAGAGTGCACTTTGTGAAGCTTCTTTTAGATAAAAAAAGAAGAGGGATTCTTGAGCTGTAAAACGGCAAAGCCGAATATAGAAAGACCTCACTTGCACTTTTAGCTTAGGTTTTTTAGTTAGGAACTTGCCTTTTAGTTAGGACTTGTCCTTTGGCAAAGGGTCAACCGGCCCAGGAGGTACAAGTGGAAGCTGGGTTGGTGCCCCTATTCGGTTAAAGGTTTCATACCATCAAATGTATCTGACTTTCTATCAAACAACTTTTTGCTCTTTGTTTCTAAATACTAAGAATGCCCTTCTTTCTTGTCAAAGTTTGATGTTTGCTATGTCACATGGATTCGGCTAGCAGGGTGCCGCACCCGCGTCGACGCGACTCGACGCGGGTGCAGCACCGGGTGCGGTCAACACGATCCTGGGTGCGTTGACCGCACCCAGGGTCATTTCGGTCCATTTTTGTTTGGATTTTTTTTAAAAAAAAATTGCCCTACGAAATGGGTTGCAGAATTTAAAAAAAAAATTATGCTTGACAGCTGCTTGCTGTTGCTGCTCTTGTTTTATAAAGGGGCACTTGTGTCCACAACATCTGACGAGCTTTGTTGGCATCCCATGCTATTCCTGCCTCCAAACAATTAATTCACAGCGTTGAAAAACATACTGTTAACTTGGAAATGAAGATCCATCTTCCTCAAAAATTAAAACCAAAATTCAAGAGCCTTTTGAAGTCTTTATGCTTCAACCAACCAGATCCTTTTTCGTCAAGGATTTTCTCTCTCCATAATAAATGATAATGGTGGTGGTAGAGCCTTGGTGGCTATTAGTATTCACTTTTCTCCTGACGAGATGGGTGCTCTAGCCGTAGCCTTGTGTAGACTTCTCTTGTCCACATGTCAAATCCAATAAATTTCTTTTAGTTGTCATCTGTGTGCAACTGTATATAAAATGAAATTTGAAGAACCCTAGGCAGTGGCGTGGCAGTGGCGCCGTAGGCCTCGTGAAGACTCTCTCTCCAACAAACCACGTCAAACCTTTCGCTTATGTTTTTTTTCATGAAGACCAGGGAGTTTCAGACATGATTGAATCATGACAGTCAGCAAAACGCAGCAGGTTGGGTCGATCAGATTGCCAATCCTTTCGGTTCATCAATTTTGTCCCGTTGAGCTAAAGTACACAACAAGCAGAACGTGGGTAAAAAGTCTTCAAACAAACACACCAGCAAAAAAAACTGAACTCCGACCCGCGCCGGGGGAACCCCGACCTCCTTCTATATATATATATATACATTTTTGCCCCTGCCACACCCCCGCACCCGGGTTTTTTGGAAGTGTCGAATCCCCGCACCCGCACCCGCACCCATGTGACATAGGATGTTTGTATCTTGTGTGCTTGTGGTTGATCTATGTGTTTCTAACTGCTGTGTAGTAGGGACCTGAATCCGCGACCTTTTGGAGGTGATTTTCCTAATAAGCAAAATGTGCCCCTCCTATACCTCTGAAGTGCAATTATAAAGTATAAAAAAAATAGATTTTTATACGGAAATGTCTTTCAAGTTGGGATATCATTATACAAACTTTCCTGGTTAGAAAGGGGACAAGAACTAGCGACTGAATGAACAAGTGAAACGGAGTTCACAAGACGCCATGCCATGCCAGGTAGGCAAGATCAAATAGATGATAAGTATCTCCAATCGATGGAACAGGTTAAGGATTTGGTGGAAGAAGGGCTTTTCATGAAAGGCAAGAGACGGCATAACACGTGTAGAACTAATAGCTCCTGAACTGCATAATTTTTAATCCTAGTCAGGTTAGAGCCATACATAGAGAAAAATCCATTTTGATAGAGACTTACCTTCTCACAAAAACTATGAATCACAGGTCATATCCTAGTATATTTAAAACCACATTTCTGGGGTGAAGGACTTGGACCTGAGACTGACTTAAATACCAAGCTTGTGAATAGTCCCCGGCCCTATCAAAGGTTGAGTTCAAGATCGATGACCATAATATATTAATAAAAAAAAAGGTTGGCGGAGAATTGTTGAGCTCTTGTAATTGAAGACCAGCCAAACTAAAGAGAGGGGCTTCACTCTCTACAGAGTGGGATGGGAGGCTCCATATGCCTTTTGAAAGATTCTTGCTTTGTATTTTAAGCATCAAGATTCGACACCATTGTCATTGAAGGACCAGAAATATTGGACTAGACTATTTCTTATTTAGATCACAATCATTTCTTCATTCATTTTGAATAGGGGATTTTGATTGATCCATTCCCATTGCATAACCGAGTTATGGGTAGGACTTAGTTGAACAACACTAGATTGTGTTTGGGGCGTTCATCAACAACCTTGAACAATACAAATATAAGATGGGGAGGCCGGGGAACTAGGCTACCATCATGATCTATCTTTGGTGGAATTCTTTGGGGTCAAAACCGCAAAAACCGTTGGTTCGAATCCAACTCGTGGCAAGAGAAAGTTTTATCTTTTATTTTGGCCTTTCTATTCTTCGGAGGTATCCGAGCTAGTGAACTGAGGGGAAGAAAGGTCCTGAAAGAAAGGAAGGACAGACCCAAGTTCTGAAAGAAATAATGAGAAAGAAAGTTCAGGTTCGAATTCCATGACTATTAGTAGAAAAGTGGAGAAGCCAGGGAAAGGGTTGGGGGAACAAAAGATGCCAATCGAGGGGTGAGACTGGACTTGTCTATTTGTCTATACCGGCTCGAAATGGAAAAGATAGATTAACTAAGAAAATTCGCTTTCCACTGGCCTTATGTCTCTGTTCTGCCTGATGGAAAAGCAAGGAGAGATTCTTTTATACACTCTAACGTGCTAGCGAAAAGAGCAAGCCCCTCTCCAGCATGGAAAGTAGGGATTTCTCACAGCACCTGGTACAACATGCTTGCATGTAACTGACCAAGACCCTTGTCTTGCCTTTAGACCTTGAAACAGGCTTTCCTGTCACTAGAAGTCAATGGAACCTACAACCGCTTATGAAAAGTATAAAATCCCTAAGCAGACTGACCTAACGAGACAACTACGTCTATTGTCAGGGTGAGATATAGTGAAAGTTGGACTTTCTTCCCATATTCAATATTCATGATTTAGTGATCTCTTACTGTAAGAAGGAGCTACCCCTTCTTATAAGCTCTTTGTACAAGAATACCTTGCTCTCTAGAAGCGGTATTGCAGTCTAGTCCAATGGGATAGATAAATGGCACATTGAGAAAAGGTGGAAGGGCTGAATATTCACATGGTAAGGGCCTTCGATGTCATGTAAAGTCAGTTCTAGAAAAAAAGTGCTTATAGATAAGTGCTTCCATGGGGTCTAGGCAAGCAGTTCCATTGAAAGCTAGGTTACAAGCCCTCTTACTTTGCAAGTCAGCTTCCTTCAATCCATCAAGTTGAGAAAAGCTTAGGAATAGGGATATTAGGCGACCAGGTAAGCCAAGAAGGGAAACAAGCAGTTTCTGTCAACACGAATAAGCAAAGCAAGTTAACCTTCAGGCAATAGAAAGACAAGCCTGTTAGATATGTATAGTTATCAAAAAGATAGTTCGAAAGCTACTCATTCCCTCTTCTGCATAAGACACTTAGTATCAGTAGTCCTTGGTTAATAAGTATAGTATAAACGAGCCTTCCCTTGAAAAATTTTCCTGGATCCATAGGCATTAATCTAATATATAGATTCTAGCCTTATCAGTTTGACCACCAAGAGTGGTGTCCCAAAGTGGCTACCGTTTATCCCATTCCTAGCCAATCTAAGTGGCGGCTTACAAGAAGAATCAAGTCCCTATCTAAATCTAAGCCTATGCTAATCTACTTTCTTCTCCTAGCCAGCCAGCTCTAGAGATGCAGTCTCACGCCCTAGGGAGGAAGCTCCAGGTTTCACTTTCTTCTATCTTTCATTCTTTCTTGGATTTCTTCTGGCTTCCTGTCCCATATAAGTTTGTGCCAAGCCAGTTTCCAGCTATCCAATTACCGTGAGATCTCTTGAATTTTCAGACCAAGTAGAGGCATTTGTCCATGCCCCTTTTGAGCCAGTGGATGAAAGTGCCCCTCCAACTGCACAAGTCTCTCCAGTCCCAACAAGGGACAATCACCATTGGAGGGGCACTTCCAGCCAGCTCTAGAGATGCAGTCTCACGCCCTAGGGAGGAAGCTCCAGGTTTCACTTTCTTCTATCTTTCATTCTTTCTTGGATTTCTTCTGGCTTCCTGTCCCATATAAGTTTGTGCCAAGCCAGTTTCCAGCTATCCAATTACCGTGAGATCTCTTGAATTTTCAGACCAAGTAGAGGCATTTGTCCATGCCCCTTTTGAGCCAGTGGATGAAAGTGCCCCTCCAACTGCACAAGTCTCTCCAGTCCCAACAAGGGACAATCAATCTAGTTAGCCAATTTTTGAAATCTTTTTAAAGTGTTTTACTAAAAGTTATCTTTTGGCCATTGGGCAAGGGAAAGTATTCAAGAAGTAGAAAGCTTTGATGCATTGGAAGTTCGTTCTTCTACCTGTGAGTTCTGTTGTAGCAATTGGAAGTGCTCTTTTCATTGCAAGTTCTTTGTAAAAGTACAAGCCATCATTGAATGGATGGAACCCACAAAGGTGAGTGAACGGTGGTCTTGGATTGGTGAACCACTACCATTGGTTCCTATCCATATACTCAAAGAGCAAATAGTCATAGTAGTCGCTTCTTTTATGAGAATTCTCCTCCCAAGTGAAGAGAATGCACTTATCAAGTTCAGAAGAAAGGTTCCACTTGTTGAAAGAAGGAAACAACCAGAACAGCTGATTGGCGAGTGAGGGGTTTGGTCATATTCATCAGGCTATCAATCACGAGCAAGCGAAAAAGGCATTTGTAGCCTCCCCGTAAGCCATGAAAAGTCCAGTGGTCGTTGGCTAGCACTACATTCCAGAAATGGGTTTGTACATTGGTGTCATTGAGGCATCAGGCACACATGGAACGGATGCAATAGGTACATCTGCTGAAGTCTCAGGTGAGGTCACACCGCCAACACGGCATACTTGAAACGACAAAAAACCTAGTTTGCTCTGAGACCAATACACGGATGCCATATCCCTACCCTCATTTTTTTCTTCCTGGCGAAAGAAAACTATGACTCATAAAATTGGGATCCATTAATCTAATGCATGAATGTCAAAGGAAGTACATTTATAACTACCTCCAACTCGTGTCTCTCATAGTTGTATATGTAGGTCCTTAATCTATGCATTTAGAATTAGAAAAGACATGGAAAAAACCCTTTAAAGTTCTTTTTAGAAAACAGTTATGCCACCTCAATAACCAGAATTGTACCATCTCTTCTATTGGATTTTCATCAAGTAACAAGGCATACAATAGAAAAATGCAAAAAACCATCCGCAATACCTAAAAGAATAGGTTTTTCATCACTTTGTCTTACTTCTTTGTCCAGAAGAAAGAACCAATCGGGAAAACGTCGATGGCTAATAGATAGTTCTCATTGAATGGGGATAGGATGTCTATAGCTGGTGGGTGAGCATGCGGCTACCTAAGTCGGAGAAGCTGCCTGCTATATCAGAGAAAGAAGTGCGGATGGGGGAGGTGGATCCATTCCTAAAAAAGGCTTTCAACTTTTTTTATGTTATGCAAGTCATCTCTGTTGTGCCTATACACTGGCATCAATAAGTAGATTCGTTGGGGCGGGCAATCACTTGTTGGGTGAGTTTTCTCTTTTTTGGGCGAAGTTGGGTCGAACAGAAGACATGGTCACTCTCGAGAAGGTGAAAGACTGGAATCATCATATCTATAGAGAAAAGAGAGGTTTATCAATCAGAGCAAGATGAAACGGGAGTGTTTCTAATCCTGCATGCACATATTTGTTCATTCACAGGGTTTGACAAAAAATCATGAATAAGCTCTACCAATGATTGCCAGCTCCTCCATTTTTAGTAACCAAATGAACCAGAAAAAGGACCAAACTGATAGTCAACAACATGGACACAGACGGATTTGTGAATGAGAAAGAAAAGTTTTCTATATTCATCTAATCAATCCTCTGCTCAGGATTATGGTACATGAAATTGGGAGCGCCAGGGAAAATGCCGGTAGATGGCCCGAATTCAATTGGCAAGTAGATTGAGCGACTGGACAGCCAGGATAGCACAGGAATGCACAAAGCACTTAACCGAACGAACCAAGGATTTGGAGGTTGGGCCTTCTGTTGCAGTCAAGCTCCCTCAAGAACCAAGCACCCCCATGAAAAGGTCTTCTCAGCAAGACTCTAACTAGACTCCTCAGCTCCTCCTGAAGGACCTCAAAAGGGAGCAGGCCTGGATCAGATTGGACCCAGATCTAATCAATAACACCTGGCATTAAGCAGGGCCAGGTGTTAGCTAATATATATATATATATATATAGAGAGAGAGAGAGAGAGGATAAGGCTGGGTGATGATGTTCCTAAGGACATTGGATCCTGCTGGAAAAATACTCGCAAAGGTCGGTGACTATTGACTGCTCACCAGATAGCTGTGCAGCCAAAGGAGGAAAGGGATTTTGATTGTGGCCTAGCCTCCCTTTTCACATGTTTTTGTTTTTCAAAAGGGAAAAAATATCTGGTCCAGTTTGACTAAGTCTGAAAATGGACAAAAGGGGGTTGAGTGTGTGTTGACCACACTCAACTCTCTTTGACAGTGTCACACCGCACCTGCACCCACACGTGTTGAACCATGTTGATACTGGTGCAGCAAGTCTCTAGAATCACCCAATGTTACTTAAAAACTTTCCCCTTGTGCAACCTATCCTACTAATTTCTTCATCTTACATCTGTGAAAGTAGGAATAACTGGTATAGCACCCTTATACTGAAGTAACTGAACTGACTGAGAATTTAGCAATTAATGAAACACTAACACGTGCAACATTCACTCTTATACCTATAGAAGTTAATCCTTAGTACTAGCACAAGATAATGATATAAGACATCAACATATGAAGGGCAGAATATTGAATGAAATACAATCATATTGACAGCCATTTTAGAATTAGCAGCCAAATACCATAATAGTAGTTTTATGGTAAAACCCATGGAAATATAAGCATGCACATGTACTGTATCAGCCAGAGATCATTACATGAAAATTCATGTACATGTATTCTATAAGTCACAGAAGATTACTATCTTCATTTCTAAATCAACTGATTGGATAATAAAGTACAAACGTTAAAATATGAGATACCTTTCAGATAGGCAGCTCCCTTTCCAAACAGTTCCTTAGAGACTTCCAACTGCTC
Source organism: Nuphar pumila (assembly GCF_984573655.1). Lineage (NCBI taxonomy): Eukaryota > Viridiplantae > Streptophyta > Magnoliopsida > Nymphaeales > Nymphaeaceae > Nuphar > Nuphar pumila. The sequence goes on along the minus strand of NC_143256.1, from coordinate 120,466,848 downwards.
AAATGTGGTAGGCCTACAGAAGGACCCATGAGATCCATGTTTGAAAAAATAGATGGCCGGCAGCAAAATAAATGCTCAAAGATTTTCTATATAGAAACTATATCAATCAAAACTTACTCCATTAACATAACAGATTCACTTTCTTGATACAAAAATGTGAACGACTTATCTTCAACAAAAACTCCTGTGCAGAAAGTAAATCAATAAATCTCAGAAGAGGTCCATAGCTAGTCAAGTGATTGATCAATGTGCAACACCAAAATCAGGGTTTATAATCATATTTTGTTATATTGTGATACTAGAGATGGAGTCAAATGAACAGCTACATGTATCCATGCCTGCATACATGCATATGTACATGTGTCCATTACGTGTGTGTATAATGAACAATGTATATATGTATGCATGCGTAAAAACAGTGTATATGTGCTACCAGCAAAGCGTATGCAGCCTGCAGCTCATGCACAACTATGTGCTAGTTCATGAGTTCAGAGTGCAATTTTAAACAAAATTCAGGGCATAAAGACAGGGATTTCTATTTTAGCTGCAAGCCACAGCCTATAATGCAGCCTCCAGAGAATAGCAAGGTGCTTTTCACTTCAGATGATCATATCCTAGTGTAGTGCGATGTCTGCACTTGGCAACTGCAGAACTGCAACTCTGGTGACTTTCAAAGTCCTGGATTAATTAAGCACATACTAATCCCATGAAGACCTGGATAAGAATCAGATTCAGCCAATTCACATCTAACAAGAAAACGCCCACTCTTTTTCAACCTGGTTAACTCAAAAAAGGAGAATAGGGTGGGGAGCAGCAATATTGAATGCTGGCTGGTAGCTCCAGGCAAGGTTGAGCTTAGAAATAATGACAAAGTCTGGCTACCTTTTTATACACTCAAGATAGAGAATATTTTAACAGTGATCATTCAAAATCAATTTTTCTTTTGTCTGTTGGTGGATAAATCATGGTGTCATATAGAACGCTTGGCAGGACCAGTGTGACCGGAAACGTTATACGACTCGGGGAAGCGTGCTTTCCCGAAACACATTTCGGAAGCACGAAAGATGTCGCTTCCAAAACGCACGGGGAAGAGACCCTTCTAAATGGGAAGTGCACTTCCCATTTATAGGGAGGCTGGCTTTCCAATATCAGGAAGTGAATTTTCTTTTTATTTTGGGGCTTAGAGCCTTTAACAATTTTATTTTGCCTAATATTGGAAAATCTCGATTCCTATTCGCTTCCCACTTGAATCTTAAGACAATTCCCGGTTTGCCTCTAAGTCGTCCCGTGCATCCTGCTTCCTAAAATTTTAGAAGTGTCTCGCTTCCCGCTTCCTCGACTGGCAACTCTGGGCAAGACTAATGGTGCACAAGGTCAGATCAGATATCACACTTATACCATGGACCAGGATAGGACATTTTAAGCTACATCTTAGCACACAACCTTCAAACCATTTGTGTGTTGATCTCATAATGGAAAGGGAAAAAGTGAAAAAAAAAAATATGCAAAATTAGCAGTCAATCCAGAACCTAGCCAACCAGCCCCAATTATTATTATTATTATTATTATTATTATTATTATTATTATTATTATTATTATTATTATTATTATTATTATTATTATATAATGCATCACTTGTACAATCTGGGAAATGTAACATGCAAGAAAATGACAAAACAAAAAAAAAGTATTAATATTTGGTACACAAGAAATGCATTTTTGTACAAGAATTACCAATAACTTCACAAAAGACAAATAATCAAGATGCATACGCTCAATGGCTTCATCAGTGCGAAATCTTTCAGTTAGTTTGTTTCCACTATCAACATCACGAAGCTCAACCTGCATTAAAATAGGAAGTTCTTCAATTCCACTGAACAGACCTTGTGAAAGAATAGATCACTTTTCTGAAGTCATAGGAAAGAATGTTTCATATTGAATCAATGCCACATTGCAAACCTTGTTCTATTAACTTGGGGGTGACTATTCGTGCAGTTCCCAAGTGCATATGTGTTTGAGCTATTACCATGTAATTTATCATATAAATTGCATGTTTGAGCTATCTATGACATAGAATTTTCCAACTATGCACCATATAATTATATGTCAATTTGAGCTATATGTACATGCATGTATTAGGCATTAGCACAGGGAATGGCTATCTCTTGTATATAATTTATAGGTTGATGTTCCCTGTATTGGAGACGATTTGCGTATAACCATGACAAGGTGACCATAGTACATAAGTCATAAAACCCCACATTTACAGGCATATCTACAAGCAACATATTGTGGTAATATATACTTGCTTCAGTTTTAATATTACAAGTCTTACCAGTCAGAGTGATACTGATTCTTACTGAAGAGATTTCAACTGTCAATCCTATCAACAGTTTTGTCCCTTGTAACTTTGTCGCATCACATAGATATTCATGAATGCAAAGATTTGTTTATAATCAATTTGTATTACAATATTGCTTTGTCACACAATTCCAACAAGCTGGTTTCATGCATTTATGTGACAAGCCCATATATCAATCAACTCTTCGAATTTCTCAAACGCACACCCCAGGTTTTTCCAAGCTCCCGAAGCCTTTTTGAACTATGTCCAAGGTTTTCCCTTAACACCAGATTTGGCTTTGGTTACTTAGTCCATAAAGCATCCTATGTGCCAAGCCTCCACCACAAATTTCCCAACGGTATACAGTTCATCGGTCCGAACCTTCTAATCCCCAGTCCTCCTCTCTCCTTTGGTTAGGTGATAGTCTGTCGTGAGACGAGTTCTCTGTGATCCGAAACACTTTTCTACAGGACATTCCTCATGCACCTCACAATCCACTTTTCTATTCTCCTCGGCTACCTAAGAATGGACATGAGATATGTCGGAAAGCAAGAAACAACAAATTTAATGAGTGCCTCCCTACCAGCCAGTGATAAATAATTGATTAACCATAATTTCATCCTTTGCTAGATCTTGGCTTCCATATCCCTCCAAAGGAAGCATCAACCGCCACTCATATGAATAGTTGCATGAAAGATATTTAATAGGTAGCTCAGCTTTATTGACTAGGAGCCCTCAAAAGTGCTTCAAAGGGTTTAGGCATTAACCAACTTCTACTCACTTGTTTACTGCTTAGTTGAAGCCACATAGCCCACACCAAACAATATAATGTTATCAGCAAATCAGTGTATTCTGTATCATATTGTATCTTATGATACATTATGGTGTATCACAGTATTAGCCTTCACGTTGATATAATACTTGACAAGATATTGCTAAGTTAAAATTATCGGGCTGTATTAACCCGTATTATACGATATGTGTTTGTGTTGTAGAGTATCATACAAGTCCTTTTTTAATTTTCTGGCGGTTGGAAAGATGGTGACTGATCACTCTTGGAAGTGTTTTTAAGCCAAAAGGTGTCATTTTGATCTCTTTTTCACTTCTCACACTCAATTTGTATCTCTTCTCTCGTGTTTTTGGGTCAAAGCACCCCAAAAATTAAAGACTTGCCTAAAATTGAGACCTAAGGCTAGATCTACCTTTCTGCCTCTAAGCACCTAAAGATCCTTCTTTTGGCATTTTTGAAATGTTGTGATAAATTTTCAATGTTTTTGATGGAATGACTACATCAAGCTATGTTCCATGGATACAAATGCAAGAACTGGACACGATGTAGATAAACTTGATATGATATGATAATCTTCAAAAATTAGGCATGAAGACACCGCTATACACAGGTAGATGTATGCATGTGCATAACTATAATTAGAGATAGAAACTAAGTTGAAAATGAAATGTGTGTAATTGATGACAAATTTTAAAAAACTAAAGTGAATACAAAATAAGTAAATAAGATCATAAAAAGAAATAGATAAAGTTAATGACACAATGTTGATTGTCTATAAATATGGTTTGACAGTGTCCATAAAATGTCCTAGAGTGTCTGAGTGTTGTGTCGCATCGACATGGTATATACATGCTAAGTGAAGTGTCCATATGACATAGGCAGTCATACATGATCACAAAGATGCATTTAGCTTCAGTTCTAGTAATCATTGTATATCAATATGCACAAAAGAGAGACAAATGCCATGTGCCACAGTGACATTATCAGTTATGTATCTTGCTTTGTTGTAACATACAATTGACCCACGTTTGCCCCAGGCCAATGTCATCTAAGTTTACAGTCAGACTAACTTTTAAATGATACAAGTGATCAAAACTTAGCACTTGAATCAAATTCTTGGAGAATTCTTCCACTTAACAATGAGCACCACAGACATCTTGCAAAAGTTCTCAACAATTCCCATCGATATCTTGAAGCACCATAGCTTTCAGCCATCAGATAAGATTTTCAATCAGAAAACAACTGCCCAATAAAATTGATAAGCTTAGTTTTTCTTTAAATTTTAACTCAGGGAGTGCCATTCGAAAATTATATTCGTGGAAAGCTCATATTTCCCTCTATAGAACAAGAAGCTACAAATGGACTTAAATTCAACTAAAACAGAACTTCAAAACAACCATTTAATATTTTCCTTATGAAAATCATGACACCATTACATGGATTCAGAATATAGAGAAACATGACGAAAACAGCAAGGTAATCAAATCAAACAGGAAAAAAACAAAAACAAGAAAAATATAAGACTGTTTCAGGAAATGACCTGTATTGTGGCCCCTCCTCTACCATGTTGAGTATGTTGTGCCTTGAGAACCTAAAAAAATGCAATACCCAACATCAACAAGTTCAGCCACAACCTACAAACTCTTTTCCAAGCATATCAATAATTTCATTGAATAGCCATTAGAAAAAAGACATGTTACCTGAAAGATACGCCCTTTTATCGATAGATTTCCGACAATATTCAACAGAAAATCGAAACCAATCAGTAAATCCTCAAACAATCAATTATCACAACTAAACATACAGAGAAGAACCATAAATGGAATCACCAACCTTTTCTTTGTATAATGTTCCCAAGCCTTACCTACGAAATTGGTTTCAACCAACAACACCAATTAGCTCTTTTTTTGAAGGAAGCAATACCACTTAGCTCAGAAAACATAGAGAGAGAGAGAGACGGGTGCGTACGTCGGTGCCCAAAACTTTGGCTCCTCTGAATTGAAGGGGTGACCAGGGAAGAGGGGAAGCAACAGGCAGAGTGGGAGAGTTTCGGGGTTGTCTTGGTGTTGTGGCTGCATGATGGAGGCCTCTTCTCAATGAATGATGATCATGGTGATGATAATGGGTTGCAGAAGCTGCAGAAGGGAGGCTACGAGACCGCAGTAGAGCGCCCAACAGTTGACGGAGAGTGCGCATCGCTCGGATCAATGAGGGACAGGAAATGGAACCCACTGCTCCTCCTCTTCGGTGACTCCCAACTTAGTGATGTAAACGGTTTGGATTCGGATCGGATGTCTCCATTACTATATTTTTTACATATAAATGAATTCAGATATCTGTCGGATTCCGTAACACAAAATCAAAACCATATCTGCATCGGATTATGATCAAATACATTTCTCGCTTACCAAATGCAACTAAACGAAATCGAATTCGATCAGATAAAATCTGATTCATTGACATCCTTAGCCCAAGCCATATATGCAAACAAGAGATCAGAAATGCAAACGAGCCTGTATTATGGCATAGAGCAGTTTCAGAATGCATGAGTAGTCAGGTCATGTTCTATGTTCCAGATTTGGGGTACACGTCTATATTAGGGCAGAAAATGGATCATATATATATATATATATATATATATATATATATATATATATATATATATAATTGATGTAATACTTGCAATTTTGATTTAGTTAACTTTTAAATTAAAGTAAAATTCATCTAGTTAGATCTATTATGAGTTGTAGATCTTGTAGGAGATCCGATTTAACGATTTTGAATTTTAGTTTGTTTAAAAATATAATTTCTTAGTTTTATTAAAATTCTTGAGTTTATTGATTTTTCAAATTATTATGAAATTAAGTTTCAAGTTATGAAGAACATTACAAGAATAATTATAAAATTTAAAATATGTAGATTAAACAAGAAAGTAAATGAATTGTATATGTTTAGATTATCGACATTGAATTTGAATCTAAATCTTAGCATTTGGTTTCAATATGAATTTGGACCTTAAATTAAGTAATGGATTTAACTAATAGTATTTGGATCCAACCTAATTATGTTAAATATAATGAATGACATTTTAATCTAATTAAGAATATATTAGATTGTATATAACTTAGGATTTCTGGATCCAATCTCGTTGGATTGGACCCATAGGGTCATACGCTTCAAACAATGTCATTATTATTTCGACAAAAATTTTAGCAGATCGGTAGCTCATCTATTAAATTGAAGTTGACCTTGACATTTCTCATTTTGAAGGCATCAAAATCGACTATCTACACGCTTAAATTGATGTTGATTTGAATATTTTATCATCGACCGAAGTTCATGCCTAATTGTAGGTCAAAAATTAATATTTTTCAGCTTCGATTAATTTTTTTTGTCAATCTATGTGCATACGATTAAATCTAAGACCACCACGATGATATACGTTTCGAGAGTTATTAAATCGACTATTTAAACATCCAATTCTGATGACTCTTTGGGTATGTAGGCCTACCGAAAGGTTATCATATCACTAGAGCCCAAGCCAGAATAAGAAGTTTCCGATTTTCTTTTATAGTTTAAGTAATTTAGAAATCTAATGAATTAGGACCCATAATTTATTTACTTGTTTTATTAATAAATAAAATTAATAGACATTAACCTCTTATATTATAGATGAGACTCTTGTCTAAGCTCATCTATAAATAGAGACCCTCATAATAAGAATTAATAAGGTATGCTCTCCCTCTCTCTTTTATTCTCATTAAAGTTCTCTAGTATCTCTCTATTATCTTCTTCTTCTTGGAGCTTTTTCAACGGTCATTGAAACTGCTCTAAGGTTTGAAGATGGGAAACGAAGGTTGATCTATATTTGAAAATTCGATTAAGGTAGGTACATCAATCACGTAGGCATTGATTTTTCCAACACATGGAATATGTGTGGGACAATTTTCATATCTGAATCAAGCAGGATCAGACCTTGAAACACCTCTCTAAGATTGAGTTTCAATCTGGAGAACGTGTTTTCTAGAACTTTGTTACCATAGAATAAAAAAGAAAAATGATTTTGAAAACAGGATGATTTTTGGGCTTTTAATGTGAAAAATGATTTGGAAAAAATTTGTTTCTTGATATTTACTAGATCTTATTTGTTTTAACATGTTTAAAATGTTAATCTTAGGTTATATTGATGAAATATAAGATCTAGAAGTTTTGAAAATTCGTTATATGCTTGAATTTATGTTCTTGTATGCAAAAAACTATTTTAAAAAATATTTTGGCAAAAATATTTTTAGGGTTTTGATGTTTTTTTATAAAGAAAGTAGATCTAAGCATATATGGTGGATTATTTCATATTTAGCATAATTAAACAACATGTTATTGCATAAAGAAACCATGTTTCCATGATTGTTTAGGGTTTCTTATGATTATTGTATAGATGAAATCATATTTGAGGTATTTCATGAAGGTTTTGTAATTTTTGGATGATATATGTCATTGTTTCAATAAGATTAGCATGAATCGGATCAAATATATGTTATATGATGATATAACAATGTTTAGTGCATAAAAAATCATGATTATATAGATTTTTACCTTGAATCTTGTTCTTGTTTAATGGATCTTGAATGAGTTTGATTCTTGACTTTTCTGTCCTCCTTTTTTTAACCTATTTCTGAAAAAAAATCAATGTATTCATTAAAATAAAGTCAATAAATTAAAATAAAAATATTAGAGTGTTCTACACATCCGAACCTTGAATTTAGAATCTTGTTTCATTTTGTTTGGATCAGTTTTGAGGCTAAAACATTAATTACAACAGAGTACAAGTTTTCTGTCATGCCATTAGGACTGTTTCGATCAATGATTTTAATAGTTCTAAAGGCCCAACCAAAACTAATCAAAATAAATTGAGAAAAATTTTGGTGAAAGGTAACATATGTAAGATCCTATAAAAAAGGTTGTTCAGTTGGCATCACGACCTGTTCTGACTCCTATGCTCTTCCTCAATGGCTATGGCTGCCATAAGATCATCCAGAGAAATCTTTCATCTACGATACTTGAGATACATACCAAAGTCTACCCAAGACTTAGGAAATTTTTCCACGATGGTCATAACTTGAAACTTTTCAGGAAGTTTCATATCAGCCTCAGCCAAAATGTAGAGCAACAACAAAAACTCGTGTGTCTGTTCAGTGAACCGCAGCAGGATCATGGTCAGTCTCAGAAACCAAAGGGCATTCAAGTTCTAGAACAGATGACAGACCTATAGTCGTGAACCATTTAGAATCTTCTCTAAGACTGTTGAATCATATTTCATATCACATCGTTTCACAATCAACACCATTACATAAATCAGGACATGAATCAACACGATAATCAAGATTAACAGTTGATTGAAACATGAATATGGAGCAAACATGTTGATTTTCACATAATACCAGAATCCAGACAAAAGCAAATGACCAAACATATGCATAGAACATAATAGAAACAATTGAAACATGTTAATATTATGTAATAGACTAAGGTGTATAAAAGTACTCCCCTTAGAAAAGATTCGCCCCCACATACGGTGCAAATAGGGTATGGCGTCCTTCCTCCAGGATACAATAGCCTCGACGATTTGTATCGGTGCACTTCGATGGTAGATCGTTCTTCTAAGACAACCTCTCGAAACCACTGTTGCAAAAAAACCCTTTTTGGGAGAACTGAGGAGAACGAGAGAAAAAGATAGCAGCAGGGAAAGAGAGAACGAAGAGTCAGGTGACTTCCTCTGGATATGTAACCCCAACCCTAACCACGTTTTTATAACCCATCAACAGTTACATTCTGGTTTGAGGAACGAAGAGTCAGGCGACTTCCTCTGGATAATGAGTGAGTTGAAGAGTGGTTGTGGGATGCTGCGAGGGTGCCACATGAACTTGTTCTTTTATTTTATTTAGATCTCATAGATTTTATTTATGTTGATAATTGTTTATTTAAATCAATCCATTGATATAAACTATTTAATTATAAAATGAATGATCTAGATTAGTTCATGGTTTGTTAATATCGTTTTAAATACATATAACTCGCCCAAAATGTTTAACCATTTTCAAAATAATATTTTTTTATAAATTTTAAATTATATGTGATTTCAAAATAAAGGGTTTTATCACTTAGATGTCTTTTCTTGGATTCGATTCTAGGGAGCTATTAAACATTGGTATTTGCATAGGCTGACTCCTTAAAGCCCAATTTGATTAAGGCAATGCTATATATGAGACCTTGTATAAAAAAATTTATACATGTTTTCTGAGTAAAATTTTGGGGCGTTACACCATGAGAGTACCAATAGGCTTGACATCAACCATTTGAGTCTTGTCAAGAAGTTTATAGGCATACCTTTTCTTATTAAAAAATAGTCTTTCATGAAACCATTGAAGCTCAATCCCAAGAAAGAAGTATAGAAAGTCATGATGCTTCATAGCTAATTCTTAACTTACTTGCTCAATAAACTTAATTAAAAATTTGGAGTCATTGCTAGTGAAAATAATATCATCAACATATAGCAACAACACAATTATCATATGATTACTTTGACAAACAAATAAGGAAGGATGTACAATGTTAGAGAAAAAAATTTGAGGGATAGCAGAAAGGTGTCAAACCAATCATACTAAGCATAGGGTGCTTGCTTCAACCCTTACAAGGCCCATTTTAATTTTCAAACAAAATTAGGTTTGCAAGAGTCTTGAAGTCTAAGAGGTTACTCAAGAAATACAGTTTTCTTTAAATGTCCATGCAAGAATGCATTTTTAACATCCATCTGACAAATATCCCAGTTATGCACGAGTGTCAGGGTGAGCACAATGCATATGGTGATAGGTTTTATAATAAGAAAAATGTTTTCATAAAATCAACTCCTAGAATTTAATCGAATCCTTTTGCCACAAGCCTTGGTAGCCTCTCCAGGGTCCCATCACTTTTAAACTTGGTTTTGTACATCCACTTACTAGAGATAACATGCATACTGGGTTCCCAAGAAATAAGTTTTTAAGTAATATTGACATGCAAGTCTCTTATTTCTTCTTTCATAGCCTCATGACAATTTCTATGGGCTAAGGCAACCTTAAAAGTTGAGGAATAGTTAAGGCTATAAAATATTTGAGATTTGGTTTGACAATCCCATCTTTTATGTGGGTAATCATGTGATGAGACCCCAAAGCATTCGTGATAGGGTTAGGGTCAACATGAACTTCCTCGTTATGAGCACCCTCCAAGGTAGCTCTTCATGCATAACATGGGTCTCAACATGATTTGACCTATTATGATTTTCATAATTTCAATTTTCTTTGAAATCTTGATTTTAAAAATAGATGGTTCTTTATTATTGAAAATACACGCATGCTCATGATTTTCGCTTGTTTCATCATGGATGACTTCAAACCCAACTTGTTTGTCACACACCTCATTAGAAGACTACTAGTCCTAAACTTTAAAACTGACCATCTCTTTAGATTGCTTACTTGAGGAGAATAGTTGGCCTCACTAAGAATATGGAAAAATGGTTTCATCAAACACTACATGCCTATACGTGTACACACATTTGGTGAGAGAAAAAATACACGGATATCTCTTGTGGTGATCATTATAGCTCAGAAAAATACATGGTAAGGTTTTATGGTCAAATTTATTATTTACATAATCTCTAAGATACAAGAAACACTGACAAATGAGCGTTCTCAAGCTCGTGTAATCTTGTCTTTTACCAAATAACATCTCAAATAAAGATTTTATCGACAAGTTGAGTGTGGGCAGTCTATTTATGAGTCAAGCAACAGTCAAGAAAGCTTTAACCTGAAACCAAACTGGAGTCTAGGCATGAAACATCATGGAGAGGACCAGTTTGGTAATGGATCAATGACATTGTTCGGCCATACTGTTTTGCTATAGAGTTTTGGTATACCTTTTATAATGAAGAATATCATTATTTTTTAGGTATTCTCTTAATTCATAGATGCAAAACTCACCTCCCTCATCGGTTGGAAAATATATATATTTTTCCCAAATTAGGTACCAAGAAGTTTATGAAGTTCAACAAATTTGGAGAACAAATTGGGTTTGTGCCTAAGTGTGAAACCCTATGTATACTGAAAATATTCATCAATAAACACAACATAAAATCTAAATTTTTGGTGGGAGATGATAGGGGCAGGTCCCCACATATCAGTGTGAACTTTTCCAAAAACTTCTTTGTAATGTTCTTTAATAGGTGAAAAAGGAAGTTGGCACATTTTTCCTATTTGACAACTTAAGCATATGACACTTTTAATAAACTTCAATTTTATTGAAATAAAATTGTTTCTTGTAAGAAAATCAACTACTTATGCATAAGTGAGCCCAGGTCATTGGTGCCACAGATCCCAACTGGTGTATCTAAACCTTGAGAAGAAGAACACCTTATTGACACACACTCCTTTATTTATTAAACTATTGAAGCCAGAGAGGTCACCTATTCTACTCTCGGTTGCCACCACTTTGTGCTCTCTCTTATCCTTAATTACAAAACTATGATGAGAATTCAAAAATACATGGCATGTCAAAAGTTAATCGACTTACTAAGACAAGATTCTTCTTAACCTCAGGAACAACCAAAACATTATTCGGTCTTAGTGACTGAGTTCTATCTCCTACCATAGACGACTAGGTTTTGATCCATCTTTATTTTGATTAGATCAACTCTCTGCTTAGTTGGCTTGCATGAAGCCATGCACCCTGGAGTTAAATTGTTGCTTCTCATTGGGTCTATATCGAATGTTGTTCACTCACTAAAAATGAAAGTTGTGTTTTGGTTTATACCTTCTTCTAAAGAGTGGAGGGATGTCATGGCCTCTTGTCCTTGCAAGAGACCCACAACCTCACTGTATGGAGGTGTATGTGGTTTGAACAACGTAGTGACAAAGTCATCATACTCCATGCCTAAGCCATTCGTAACCATATGACAATGGTATGATCCTCAATAGGTTTGCCTATGATGACAATCACATCAAAAATTTTCTTGCAGCCCTGAACATAATTAGCTACAGATTGATTTTCCTTTCGATAAGATTAAAGCTTCTGCGTCAAGATAAACTCACATTCTTTGGAGACATGAGCAAAAGTCTTCACCAGGGTGTTCTAAACTTTTGAGGATGTATGGAGGCCCATGACCAGCCCAAGCAACTCTTTGGCCAGGGTGTCGGTGATCCAACATTGTAGCAAATGAACCAATTTTCGTCATGCCACGAACTAAGCATTTGATTGTTCACCAATTGGACCATCAATGGTGAGAGGTGGTGTAATACCTACAAATTTTGACAAATTATAAAATCAAATAAAATGAAATTATATCTTAAATATATCTGAATTCTTATAAGTATTTAAATTAGTATTGAATGTGGATACGAGTCGCATGTCAGATAATGTCTAATCCAATTGACATCTCTAAACTCACATGCAGTCTAATAGTGAATCTTTGGTAATGGATATCAAATATTCTCATAATGGATCTCAAATATCCTAACTATAGAATTCAGATATTGTATATGGACTTGGGAATTTAAATTAATTTAGAATGAAATTCCAAGTGCATTTGAATTTAAACCAAATTTGGAATAACAAAAGAAATTTTAATTGGGCTAAATTGGATCTAGAATTCAAATAGATCCTTGATTGGAATGAAACATTAAAAATTAAATGAATTTAATAGTTTGTGTAGGGGTCACTGGGGCGGACGTCCCCCCTTTGTGGGCCATCCTACTTGGTAGGGATTCCTTACTTTCCAAAAAAAAAAACTCTAAATAACTTAGGATTTCATTCTAAAACAAAAGTTTAAAAAAGGGTTTCTTAAATAAACTAGGGGCTGAAACATGTAATGTATTGAATTGGCTAAGGCTTTTGTGACTCTTTTGGAAAGTAGCCACTAGAGTGGGAGCATCCCCTAAGTGGCCCCCCTAGTTTGATTGGGAAGAAGGTTACTCAATGAAACTTTCATCTTTTCATTTTGGAAATAGGCAACATAAAAATGTAACAAGGTAGGAAATCAAAGAGGAAAAGAAAAAAAAATAAGGCAAATGAGAGATTTACCAAAAACTCAGTGAAGATTACCTTAGGAATAAGGAGGGATCTAAGAGAGCATATATATGGACCCATTCTCACTCCCCCTTGTCCCTTGATCTCTCTCTCTTTCTCTCACTTCTCTCTCATTTACCTCCACATGACGAGGTTGTGAGCAAACTCCATTGATGGAGTTCAGATAGTCTGGAGAAACGTGCGCAATTAAGGGCTGACCACCATAGCGGAGGAGATTGACTAACTGTGCTCAATTTTTTCAATCCATCCAATCCATTTATGAGGTAGGATAATTGACCCTTGCATGTGACCAATGGGGCCAACATGCATGACCATGCTGGGACGCATGTCATTATGTGTATCAATCCATTTAAATGATGAGATCAATAGCATACTATATGTGGTCTAATCATGCTGATCTGTGTGGAATATGTATATATATATATATAAAATTTGATATACATACTGTGACATTAGATCTATATTATTATTTGTTATGAGATGGGATTCAATTAAAGATAACATTTATATACGTTAAATCATGGTTGATTTTGTGGTGTTTTCATCTCTTTATGTTTGAGATTCTATTCTTTATGATTCATACATTAATAGAATTTTAACGGTTTGGATAGAGCAAAAAGGTTTTTCTGTCAAGTATGTTGATTGCATCCTTAGAAATGAATCTGCTAATTTAGAAAGAGTGGAATGCACAACTGGGCTTTTGGGTTACCGTCAATGAAAAATATACATGGGGCAACAAGACTCTGGCCTTTTCATTAGAAGTAGATAGATCATGAGGTAGAATTAGAAACACTGGATAATATAATTTGCCATAGAAAAAGAAAGAATTATTTATAAGAAATTTCTGAACATGAAGCCAAATTGTGCTGGAAAAATATTTGTGGTCTAATCATTGGAAAATGTGCTCTTACATTCATTTCATTACTCAGATGTGAAAAATTTACAGATCTCGGCATACTTGTTGATTGAAGATGTTGATATTGGACTCTTTATATGATTATAGTGAACACTTGCATCCCTCTAATCAACATGGAATATGAAAGGTTCCTGGATTTCAGAAAAAAATGGTGATGGAGTCATGATTACATGACTCTACCATGTCATACCAGATAGAGTTGGATAAAAGAGAGGAAAAAAATGACCAGAGCCATGATCTGATTGTTTGACTTGATCCAAGCTTGTATGGATTTTTGTAAGAATTTAAAGTGTCAACTCATTTAAATATTGGGTTGTCTCTGGGTTTAGGATGTCCTTACCCAGAATGGGATAAAACGTATGTTGTCTGCTAAAATGCATTGAGAACTCTACATGCTAGTATAAAAAAATTAGAGAAGTTCATTATGATATATTTTATTAGATATTGAGATGGTAAATAAAACACAGTAAGGGCAAAAAATACAAGTTCATTAAACAATTAGAAAGTTCTTTGTTCCCTTGACCATTTAAATATATGATGTTTTATACTTATTGCTGGTAAATAAGATAACCTAGGTCAAGACCTGACATGCTGGCTTTAACTGGATTGAACTTGACAACTGACCTAAGCAGTTGATCCCAGACCAATTAACTATGGATTCTTAAAATCTGATTAATTTTGAATCCAATCTGACCTGAGGCATTGCAGGTTAGCCTCAAGTGACCTGGATATGATCCTACCTTATACATTTTCAGCATGCTACCAGTTATCCATGACTGAAACTAAACTGATTTGGTTAGACCCAGTTTATTTGAATATATGTCTAGATTTTTAAGTACACTTAATATTGTCCAGAGTTGACTCAAGGCATTTCCAAGTTAGCCTTAATATACTACAACAGTGTAATTTGTGGTGCCACACAAGCACTTGTGAAATTTTGTATGTGTGACATGATGTATTATGATGCAATAATGTAATTTGTGCACATATATGTTTGCCCAGAGACTGGGTATGTGTTTGAAAAAGACCAATGAGGTACGAACCATATGCCCAAGTTTTAAAATTTAATAATTTCATGCACACATAACCTAAATTAATGCTCGGCTGGTTTAAAGCTACCAGGGCTTTCTTTCAGTGCCCTATTGGTTTAAATGCACTTCGAGCTCACTGGATGAGTTATATTAAGTATAAAAAATAAATGATTTGACTACCACACTTGGGTAGTCCATTGCTCTTGCCATGAAGATAGACATGTTGTGTACCTTGGAGTGGTACTTAGACTTTAGGAGCCCTCGATGCCTAATGAGGTAGGTATAGGTGAGATTACGTATGACCATTTTTTAAATAACCTAATCAGATTGATATTCATCTACTCTCGAGCTACCTTAGAGAGAGTAGATGGTACAAACTTTGTTGGGTTGTTGTTATTTTATGCTACGAGCGGCAATGACTCGATCGTCTCCTACTCACAGAGTTGGGGGACTCATACTACCAAATTGTGTCCTAGGCAGGTATATTTTGTGCCTTATGCAGAAGTCAGATGCATACTGATAAGTTGGGTCTCTAAGGGTTTTCACTCGATCATTATACCACATCTTTAGAAATTCAATTCAGATAATCATTTGGGGTATTAAAATACTCAAGAATAATAAACCACTGAGTAGTCTCATTTGCCTCAATGTATTCAAACTGTGTGTACCCGGAGAGGGTTAATCAAGTAAAACATAAATTTTAATTGCACAACTTTACTTTATTGCAACTAGTTGTTTATGTATGCTTTAATCATAATGATGCACTACTATCATTTTTTGATATGCTTTGAGCCTATTTACAGTTGTATTAAATTATTATAATTTCAAATGATGCTTGCTCTTGTGTGTTGGCACATTATCTGTGTGCTTTGAAAAATGTTTCCTATTGAGACTTGTGAAGTCTGACTCACATTTACCACAACTTTTTAGGTAAGGAATGATCAAGTAGGAGTGGTTGCAAGATGCTGCGAATGGTGCCATGGAATCCACATTCTTGAGATCTAGGACGATGTTTATTTACTTTTAAATATTCTTAAATTTCAATTTGATAAACCCAGTGTAATGACTATTTTTTAAAAATTTGTATGTTGAATGACATTTAAATTAATGTTCATGTTAGATGCTAACTTCTGTAACTCATCCAAGATTTTAACCTATTTAGTTTAAATATTCTTGTTGTGCTTATTTCAAAAAAAAATTTGTTAAAAATTTGGGTACAATTTTAGGGCATTATAACTTTGGTATCAAAGCCCAGTTCTAGAAAATATGATTCATGACCCATTCAAGCAACCCGATAATGCTTTATAAGTATGTTCTAATTTAAAAAATAATTTTTTTGATATTTGTATTAAAATATTATGTAAAAACTTGTTATGCACAAATTGGGAACCTAAAAATAAAATCGCTAGGTGCATTCCCCAATAGGCTTATCTATAACACATTTTGGATATAACTATAGATGGCACAATGTAGAAACGACAATGAAAACACTACAAATGATTGCCAGATCCAAAGGGATTTTATTATGGATGCGCTGAACAATTTGGCCTAGACTATGAACACATATACAAAATCAGTTTGGTCAAGTTGCACTAGTGTAGGAAAACCCAAATCAGGGTTAGGTGACTTACAAAAAAATCTTGAAGTTAGACTCACCTACGTACTCGAAAATGGCTGATTCTGAGGTGGCTGAGAGTTGACTCAAAGAAATCGAGCAAGCCTTTTGTGATCTACTAGTACCAGAGGACCGATAGACTGACTTCGGCACCTATAACTTGAAGGAAGATATTCAAAAGTGGTGGGACACGATTCGAGAGGTTCGACTTAAAGGAGCAAAATAGATTCGATGGAGAGAGTTCAGAAAAGTCTTCTTGGAGACACACTTCTCTCAGCATGCTCGAGACCGAAAGTAATAGGAGTTTTTGGAACTTACAGTAGAAAATATGAGTTTGGTGGACTATACTACCAAATTTTAGAGCCTAGAGCGCTACTGCTCGAACTTGTTTGTGAATGACATGGGTAGTGCAAATAAGTTCATTTGGATACTGAAGGATGAACTTAGATACCAGGTGATGATCAATCGACTTTCAACTTTTCATGATGCGATTGAGGCAGCTACTATTTTGAGCGAGGAGTAGGAATGATCCAAGGAAGGACAAGCCAAGAAATCAAATGGGAATGGTGGAGGCCAAAAGCAACAATTTTCTAGTAGCAAGGTGCAACAACTATCATTCAAGAGACAAAAACACTTCACATCATCTGAGAATAAGCAAAAGTGTTGAAAATGTCATTGTGAGGGACAACAAGGGTGTAGCTAGAGGGCCTCCCGAAACAGTTAATTTTTTTTTTGTTTTTTTTTTAAAAGCCCAGTCCTAGCCCAACCCTGATTCCATATGAAATAGATTTTTATCCATTTTTGTAGCCCAGTCCAGTCCTAGCCCAGCCCTGACTGCAGCAAATAGTTTGATTTGTCCATATGAAATAGATTTTTAATAATAATTGTAGCCATTTTTTATTTTATCTCAAAAAAAAAAATCGAGGGCACTGCACCCGAACCCCCGACTATCGCACAAATAAAATTTTTTTCCTACACACCTGTTTGCCCCCCCCCCCCCCCGACTATCGCACAAATAATTTTTTTTTCCTACACACCTGTGTTTGCCCCCCACCCCCTCACATGAATCCTAGCTACGCCCCTGCTTGACTCAAGCTCGTTGAAAAAATAAATGAGTCAAGCTTGAACAGAAGTCCAGGCTCGGTGTGGATAAATGAGCCGGGCTTGATCAAGTAGTTGAGCTCTATAAGACTCACATTAGAGTATATATATAACATATTTGCAAATTAATTGATGAAAGTTGTTGTCTCTATAGTGATTAGGGTGTTGGTTTATTTTCTAAGAGGTTTTGACTTCGAACTTTACTTTTTGAAAATTTTCCTTTCTTCAACAATCCAGCAGGTTTTTACTGTATGTATATTTTTTGGGCTATATTTGAAAACCCATGCTCGGCTCATGTGCATCACTACCCACCTGGGGTTGAACTCGCAGGGCCGGGCCGTGGTCCAGTTCTCTCTGTAAGGGTTCCTTGTCATGAAGAAAAAATTCATTTGTATAGGATAACATGGTAAATTTAGCTTCATATTGAACATGAACTCGGTGGGGTACTATTTACTTAAAAAAATATAAATTTGCTATTCATATGTACTTGTAATATAATCCAGCAGAGAAAGATTACCCATCTCATCATTTGACATAGAATTGGTTTCATCCTACGTTCAATCCTAGCTGTCAAATCAACGGTTAAGATTGGTCCACATTTTCACCCGGATGTGTACTCACGTGTTTCAGCTGCTGGCCAGATTGACAAAGGATCGAACCCATCCTATGTCAAAGGATCGGATCCTTTTTGGTAGAAAAGACCCCCTTTTTTGGTACATTTTTTTTTTCACTTTTTTTTAGATCTGACATTATAAATGTGATGCATATAGTTTCTTTAATAGAAAACGGGTTTTGAATAATGTTTTTGTTATATATATGTTGGTTTTTCAAGGGCTTCAAAAATCAACGGCCAACAATATATATACCAGAACTTCATGTCTTCAAAAAAATCATATTTTTAAAGATTTTCCAAAGAATAATCCCTAATAAACAAACCTATTACATGTATGAGTTCAGATTGAGCTGACACAACTTGCACCTATGATTTTCCAAATAGATTGTACACAATAGATAGTTGCAAATATATATCCTTACTTAAAGGTGTCAAAACTTTGGGGGATTTTTAAAAAAAAATTATTCGTGGTGGATATATTAATTAGGACCAAATATTTAGTGGACATTTGTAAATTCCTAAAAATATAATTGATGGTGAAATTAAGAACCATTGATTTGTCTGCAATATTGGTTCGTCGTCATGGTAGGATAACCTTGCAGTGCATAGGACTTGATAAATATATAGTAATGCTACGGTGCCCACAGAGTACCTACTCCCATAGAGTAGAAATCATGGTTGTAGGTTGTATGTTCTTAATTAAACCTTATCGATATAGCCAACATAGTTTATTTGATAGGAATCATATACTTTGGATCATGTTTTTTTAACATAAAAATAGAATTTTTAAGTAATGAAATTTTGATACATTATGAGCTGTTGATTTTTAAAGGTTGCTATAATCACATGATTCAAAACTTGTTTTCTACTAAATAATAATGCTTATAAATACATAGGGTCTGATCAACAAAAAAAGATTAAAATTTTTGAAAATCTAAAGTTAGGTACTCCCGGAGCACCTATATATATATATATATATATATATATATATATATATATATATATATATATATACACTTTGTTATGCCCTTTCCTTCCACTATTAAATAGGATGATGCATCATGGACACTGTTTGGTCAAAGGACCATGTAATAAGTTAGGTGAAAGTTTCACCTCTCACGCCCAAATAAAACAATAATAATACCAAAATTAAGTTATTTATTAGGTTGATGTTCAACATACCAAACATTAGATTCGTTATATCAACCACTTGATGTAGATACTTCCTAAAAATACTACACTACGTGTTCTCTCAACATTTCTAAACTGAAAATTTTGATTGGAAAATCCAGAAATTTCTGTTTCTGGATATTTGGTGTCATCCAATTAGGTTGCTTTGCTAATACACACAACTTCTATGCTCGGCTGGTAAACAAGGGAAATGAACCGAACATGGGCTTGGCTTGGCTCGGGCGAGCAGAACAGAGCTCAACCTTATACGAGTCCGAGCTGGCTCATAGTAAAAGATTTGTTTTTTTTAATAGGATCTACAGTAAGAATGGAACCCCTGACCTGCTAGTTACATACACATTATCCAACTAGTTGAATTAATATGTTCTTTTAGAAGTAAATAATGCATAAATTTTATATGTTCATCTACATGAGCTGAACCAAGTCAAGCCAAACACCCATGGTTCATGTTTGGTAAACTCCGTGAACAAGCTCCGTACAAAGAATCGAGCTGAGCTGCGAGTTGCCAGATTTGTTTATCAGCCCTAATTTTATATCACGAACTCGTTCACTTTCTCATGAGATGCGTCTAGGGAAAATATCATCATATATACAAATAAAATAATATATATATATCAGCTAACCACTTTTTTTTAGCTAGTCGGGCTTTGAAAGGGTTTTTTCCATGTATTATTTAATTCTAGCTATACAGATGTGTTCTACACAGTAGATTTACTAGGAAACAACATCATTTTTTTTAATGAAAAACATGATTTTTTAAGCCTTGAGTATTTAGCAAAATCTTAGACTGCAGATTTTTTAAACCTTATAAAAACCTAACTGCATTTCGGAATTGGATGATCCAAGAGTCGATTTCTATAAAACCAAGCATGTAGAATGCATATGTATGGTCAGGTTTACGAAAAACATGAAAAAAAAACTTTGAAAGCCCAGTTAGCATATAGAAAAGTGATTAGCAGCTACCACCTTTTCTCTCTCTCTCTCTCTCTAATGTCACTGCATGCCTGCTGCCGCGAACCCTATCCGATCATGGACAACTGACTGTTTCTTGGAGTGCAGGCTTCAAGGTGTGGCGTAGGTTCTTCTTTGAGGAGTGGTGGCTTCGCGTGCCAGACTTTCAGCAGCTGGTCGGACAATCGTGGGCTCAACCTGCTACGGGATCTTGGGCAGCCATTCGCATTCATGCAAAGCTTCTTCGTCTTCAGCAACGTATTAAGGAATGACTCAACTTTAATAACCTGAACAAGTTCAGGTTCATCGGCCAGTAGGAAGCTGAGCTCTCATATCTAGCCCAACGTCAGGTCGATCGTGTTGGTGTGCCGAGGGTCAAGTGCTTCAGTTGCAGGAGCGTATTGTCGTCCTCTCTGCCCTTGTTGCAGAATGGAGAGCACTAGATGAGTTTAGATGAAAGTTGAAGGCCAGAGTTGTATGGTTGGCTAATGACGATGATAATACATAATTTTTTCACATGAACGCATCAAATAAATACAGTAAGAACTGGTTACTCTCGATCGAGATCGATGGATGCCAGTTTGGTTAGCAAATTTGGCTGCCAGCTATTACTTCTTATTTCTCCAGGCTGTATTCGGCCGACTTAGGCGTCTGGGGGGTTATCGACGATATGAGCTATAAGTGGTTGGAGGTAAACCAATTTGTTTTTCTGCAGGGTTGATTCACCGAAGTTGAGATTTCTAATGCTATTAGCGAACTCTCGAGATGGAAGGCCCAAGGCCTTGACGGTTTCCACGTCGACTTCTTCAAAGCTTTTTGGTTAATTGTTAAAACTGATCTGCTCCACTTGTTCGATGAATTCTATCGTAATGCAAGGTTGCCTAAACCATATCATGTGGCAGTCATCTCTTTGATTCCTAAGAGGCAAGGGGCGTCAGACATATCCAACTTCAAGCTGATTTCGGTGATGGGTGCTCTGTATTGCATTGTATCTAAGGTGTTGGGTAATCGGTTGAGCGCTGTCATTGATCAACTTGTCTCTCCGAACTAGGGGGCTTTTATTGCAGGTTGAAGTTTGCAAGGGTCTTTTATTTGTGCAACTAAGCTTCTTCACTCTTTACAGTCGACTGAAGCACCGTACTTCACGCTAAAATTAGATTTTTACAAGGCTTATTATAGTATGACATAAGCTTTTTTATTGAATCTCTAACAAACATGGGGTTTGACAGCAGGTTTATAGCATAGGTTAAGGAGTTGGTCACAAAATCTGTATCGTCAGTTCGCATCAATGGACTGAGAGGGGAAGAATTCAAGTTGGCTAGAGGTGTGCGACAAGGTTGTTCCCTAGCCCCTATCCTTTTAAATATCGCGACAGATGGTTTACCTATTCTCATAAAAATGGCAGAACAAACAGACTTCTTGGATTCCTTGGGCATTCCTGGTTTTGTTGGTCACATAATTCAATATGCAGACGATACTATAATATTTGGTCATGTGAATGCTAATCAAATGTCTAAGTTGTGCTTCATTATTAAAGTCTTCACTGCAATTCCAGACCTTCGCCTGAACGAGAGTAAGTGCGCTCTGGTCTTACTCAATGCTGACCCTCTTCTCCAATCAGCTGCTGCAAGGATCTTCAATTGCCCAATATCCGACCTTCCAATCAATCTCTTGGGTCTATCGTTGCACTCACTACAGCTGGCAGAAACTTCATCTTGGATGTCTACTATAGAGCGGGTGCAAGGGAGATTGCAGTCTTGAAAGGCCCAATATTTATCTTTTGTGGGACAATTGATGTTAATTTGCCATATTTTGGCCCGATTACCAGAGTTTCGCATGAGTATGTCCATTATACCGACAACAATAGAACAAACGATTAACCATTTGCTTTCGCACTTCCTTTGATCTGGGAATGTGTCTCATAAAAAGTACCTGCTTGTTTCTTAGCAACAGATCGTTCTCCCAAGGCAGTGAGGCGACTTGGAGATTCCGGCTCTGAGAAAGAGGAGCATCGTTTTAGTTTTGAAGTGGGCCTGGGTAGCTTCCACATCTCAATCACCTTGGGCTACGTTTGTTAGGCAAAAATATGGTAGTCTACCTGACTCCCTTCTTTTGACGTCCAGTTCAGTGTGTCATTCATCCCTCTGGCTGAAGTGGCAGAAGACACTTCGGTCCTTCAGTGGCAGGAATCTTAGGCCTGTTCATGGCCGCCCGTGGCTTCACTGGGCCATGGAGAGCGAAGATAGGTTCTCCATTAAGCAAGTTTATCATTCTTTGTTGTCATCCGGGATAGACTGGTTTTCCACTGATTGTATGTGGGGTAAGGGGCTCGCTCCAAGGGCAAAAGCTTTGGCATGGCTAGTGGCTCTGGATCGTGTTCAAACCCAGATTAATGTCAAGAAATAGGAGATTCAATTTTCCAACATGTGTGTTCTTTGCAATAAGGCAGTAAAGAACATGACTCACCTATTTTGGCTTTAATTGCCCGGTCGTTCTAGACTTATTTTTTCAAACTTGGGGTACACCGTCTGTTCAAACTCGTCTGAGTTCCGTTATTCAGGATCTCTTGCTTGGTCTCATGATTTTACGAAAAAAAATGGAGATTATTGTGGCGGGTATGATTGTTTTCAGCATGGTGGGTGATCTGGACTGAAAGAAACATCTTCTTCAGGGGCATCAAATTTAATTTCGGAAGACTTCACCAACGGGTCATGTCTGATGTGTATCTAGCTCTTCAATTACATAGTAGAGAGGGGGGTTTGATTTGCTTGTACTCTGAACAGTGCACAATCACCATCTAGATTGTTGGTTGTCTTACTCCTATGTTTCTCTCTCATCCAATATTTTGTTGGAAGTATTTTGGTAATGTTGAATGGTGAATGCTCTCTCTCTCTCTCTATATATATATATAATAAAAGTCTAAAAGTAGAAACATACTGCAAAAATTGTCCTTGACATTTTAACATCATAATAAAAACATAATATTTTTCAAAATAAATGCTATTTTCAAAACATCATTTTTTCATTAATATGTTGGCCTTTAAAAATACTGATTTATTTTCACACTACAAGAAACCTGTGGATTAGCGACGACCTAAATCCGTCGTTAATCCGTCGTTAAGCCATCGCTAAACAGTTTAGCGACGGCTTAGCGATGGATAGAGGCCATCGCGAATTTTTGCTCGCTAATTGGCGAAAAACTTATCTGTCGTTAGATCCGTCGCAAATTTACGACAGATTAGCGACGAACATTATCCGTCGCTAATTTGTCGCTAAATTTTAAAAAAAAAATAAAAAAAATTGATCCCTGTCCGGCGGTATTCCGGCAACAATAAGCCGGACTTATACCGCACCCGACAGACATTTCACAGACTTGTATCGTCCTCCGTGAACCGGTGCTCTCCGGCATCGCCGTCCTCCGTGAACCGGCGTCGCCTTCCTCCAACAATCGCTCAGCCTCGTCGCCATCCACCGTGAAACGGCGTCCTCCGAACTCGTCGCCGTCCTCCGTCGTCACCGTCGCCGTCCTCCGACGTCGTCACCGTCGCTGTCCTCCGACGTCGTCACCGTCCTCTGGTGTCGCCGTCCTCCGTGAAACGGCGTCCTCTGAAGTCATCGCCGTCCTCCATTGTCGTCGTCGTCCTCCGGCGTCGCCGTCCTCCGTCGTCGTCATCCTCCGTCGTCGCCGTCCTCCAACAATCTGCCTCATCGCCGTCATGCTCTCCAGCGCGCTCTTTGACGGGGAGAGAGCGGTTTAAATCGCGCGGTCGATTTAAATTTCGAACAAGGAGAGAGGGAAAATTTCGCGCTCAGTTTAAATCGAAAATTAGCAAGGGAATTTTTCCGTCGCTAATCCGTCGCTAATTAGCGATGGATTAGCGACGAAAAAATTCCCTCGCTAAATCCCTCGCTAAAATGGTTTTCTTGTATTGAGAATTAGCGACGAAAAATTGTTGTCGTTAATCTATCGCTAATTAGCGATGAAACAACTTTCATCGCTAATCCGTCGCTAATTAGCGACGGATTCATGAAAAAAGTTTTCTCTAGCTAATTTGTCGCTAATTTGCGACGGAAAAAATTCGTCGCAAATTTCCGTCGCTAATTAACAATTTTCTTGTAGTGTCAAGAATATCAGTAATATTTATGACTAAGGCTGGTAAACTAACCGAGCAGCTCTTAGCATGGATTGGTTTGGTTTGCCTGAAGCTGGTTCATCAATGTCAAGTTTTCTTGTCAAGCTAGACTCATTTAGATGCGCTTATACAGGATTTATGCATCACACGTATTAAAAAACATATGGTAGCTTGATTGGTAATTGGATAGTATGCTTGTAATCCACAGGTTAGGGCCGACTCGTACAAGCTCGAGCTTAGATCAGCTCGCATGAGCCAAATGAGCCAAGCTAAAGCAATGACTTACTTTAAATTAGCCGAGCCTAAAAGGCTCGCGTTCAGCGCATTCGGCTCGTTTAATTACCAACCCTATTTGTGACATGGGTTTCGAGTTTGGTCATGCTTTGATCCAACATGGTTCAAGATCCAGCACCATAAAACAGTTCGTGGAAATTCCACACTTCTAGATCATATCAAGTGGTCAGCGGGACCCTGTGTCAAGGTGAAGGCCTAGGATTGAATCTCGTTGATGAATTGGGGATGTTGTTGCTTTATCATGATTGGGATACATCAGGCTGGGTGGTTATGTCCTTAACCCAGAGTTTTACCTCACTAGGGATGGCAGTGGACCCGGGAGGGGGTGGAAGACAAGGTCTCCACCTCCGCCCTATCTCAAAATCCGGACCTCCATCCCCATAACGGTTTGAATTTTAACTTTCATCCCCGCCTCCATCCCCGTTTCATGTCCTCCATACCCGGTCCAAATGGAACGAGGTGGGGTGGGGGCCCATTTCACTTCAGTCCATTGCCATCTCTAAAGAAAGATTGAGGACGGGGCAGGGCAGGGCATGGCCGGGCAAGGCAGGGATCCGGACGGGAACGGGGCGGGGAAAGGCGTGGATTGGGACGGGGACGGGGCAGGGAGGGGGAAAGCGTAAGTCCATCCCCGCCTCCATCTCTGCATGGGTTTTGATTTTAACCTCCATCCCCGGTCCAAACGAGGCGGGGCCCCATTTCTCTCATGTCCAGTGCCATCTCTATACCTCACATGGAGGCAGGCCCATTAAGTGACCCAGTTCTCAGTGAGATTCACTCTTTGTTAGAAAACATACCAAGTTTTGCTGACTTAAACTAGGGAATAGTCTAAGTTAGGTCTTTGACCTTTCCAATAATTGTTTTAAAAGACTTGGGAATGCCAATGAAGCTTATTATGAGTCAAATTCGGAAACGGATCCTATCATTTGAAAATAGGATGAGTTTCATCCTAACCATCCAATCAATGGTTAGATGAATCTGTTGGATGGCTAGGATTGAATGTACGATGGAATCCATCCTATTTCAAATGATGGGATCATAAATTCTACCTGACACCCTTGACATCAAAGTTTGTGAGTCCTACACAGCAAGGTCTTGGCTGTTTGAAAAGGACACTGATATTTATTAAGAGTATGGTACCATGTCCCTATCTGTGGATGTTTACCATGTGACTCTCTTCCCTCTCCACAAAATGGACGTGTCCTCTTTTTTTTTTCCCTCATTTGATAGGATTCTAGTGGTGAGCACCAGATCTTGACACTTCCTAAGAAAATTCTGAAAAAGATCTCAAATTTTGGGGTTGGTGTGAGCTTATCCATGTGGTTGTGCACTCGTCAAATGGGAATCAATTTTCTGAAACATTCATCGGTTGTAGCGGGTAGGATTGACAATAGATCGGGTTTGTACCGGGTATCCGAACATGGCTCAAACCCGATTCTTAAGTATGGGTATAAAAAATGCCAACCAGGATAATATTCGGGTCGACTTGAACCTAGTCCAAGCAATATCTGGTCCAAGTTTAGGTTATAATTTTTGCCAAGTACCTGACCCGACTCAGCTTTTTTGCTGGGCACCCAACCCCACCCGAGTGTTTTATATGCTTTTTAAGTAAAAGTAAACTTCTGAAATTATATGGATCTAGGTTTGTGATTTCATTTTCATGATCCCACAAAACCCAAACCCAACACTTTGTTATTTGGGCGGGTTCGATCGGCCGGGTACACCTTGATGGGTCAGGTACCTGACCCATTTGACAGCCCTAGCGCCGGGTCATTGAATAGTTATGTATTATGAACATTCTCTCAAATATTATTACAACTCTATAAATAAATGTACATATTGGGCATCTTTCGCCCCAAGGGTTTTGGTGCAGTTGATGGGGCCTTGGCCACTAAAAGGTGGTCAGGGTTCCATTCTCATGAGCATCAGGCCATTGCCTTAATGAGTGTAAGGGATAAGCCTTTGCTCAGCTGAAGCTTGGTGACTCCCTAGGGGCAAGGGGTGCCCCAGCAGGCTTAGCCAGAGTGACTAAGTATGAAAATAAGAAATCTGTGGCCATCTTTCTTACTTAAGCTCCCAAGTACATATTATGGTGTACACACAAGTACCCACCAAAGTGACACATTATCAGTACCATGGAGCATGTCATTATCTCTTAGTCAAATAACCATAATTCTCTCGTGATGCAGTAAAATTTACAAAATGTTGTCAGTATCGGTATCCGACCTGAATCGTTTGGCCAAAGATTCAGCTGTATCGGGGCTCGATACCGATACTTAAGTGAATCATTCTATACAACAACAACAACTACGCCTTCATCCCAAAACAATTGGGGTCGGCGATATGAACCAAAAAAAGTGAATCATTCTATATCGGCCAAAATATAATAAAAAAACATTACATGTCACCAAGTGAATCATTCTGTATCGGCCAAAAAAAAAAAATTTTTATTATGTGTCAATCCAAATGTGACACGTGTTAAAATCATTAAATAATATTTTAAAAATATTAAAAAGTAATTTATAGATTTTTACATTTATTAAAAAATCACCATTTTTTTTAAGGCAAGCTGGGTTTAAGCGGTCCCCTACCAGAACAACAGCCACCCCATGTGTCAGAGGGATTTGATCATGGGCCTTAAGCTTGACACAGGACCCCACTCACCACATGGGATATATACCACCTCGGTCAGCAGGGTGACGTGTATCGATGAGCTAATTCAAGGGTGATGTGTATTGATTTTCTGCCCATACTTATCAGCCAATACACAACATTGATATTTACAGCTTTAACAGTTGGGTTTTGGAGAAGGAACGGGTGTCCTAGAACCCAAACCAACTACTTAACTGGATTTGGGCAGTGAGAATGGGGTGAGCAGAATCGAAAGTATGGATTGGATCCATGTCACTCAATGGTTTTGTTTGCTTTTCACATAGGAAAAATGGGCTGGAGTTTGTTGCTTCCATTTACCATATACCATATGTGAATTCAACCTACTCTCTAATCAAGCCCATAAAACTCTTTGCAGAATGGCACAAGCTCACAAGGGCTTCACTTTTCTAGCTTGGGTAGTTTGTCACTTGACATGGGATGACCATGGTTTGAAACCCGGAGGACAACCCTTGCCGCAAGGTTGAAGCTGGGTGTATTCCTTGCGGGGCAGGATGACCGGGAACGTCGTTAATGTGCAGTCGGTATTGAGGGGTTTTTTTTTCTTGGTCAAGCAAAAAAAAAAAAGTGAATCATAGTTAGATTATGGATTATCATAAATGAGGAGTAACATGTAAATTCATGCAAGCTTAATGTTCACTAATGAAAATGAGATGCTTAACTGGAAAGAATTTTCCAGCTAGGAATGGTGAAGCTACCAATGATTATGAACAAAAAATAGAGAGCATGTTGACGCCTTTGTCCTACCTTTATATGTTTCAATTAAATATCAATAAATAAATCTGCATCCATGTGATCAAACTCTTTACAGGCCATAATCTAAAGTTTTAAGCGTTATAATTAACTATGGTATGTCAACAATACTTGAGGGTACTCAAATTTAGTTTAAATAAACAATTAAATAAAAAAGGCTACTTTTTGTAGACTTTTCTATATAAAGATCAACACTTGCCGCCCCCCCCCCCCCGCGGCTAATTTAAAGAGGAAAAAATAAAAAGTAATAAAAGAGAAAGGGGATGATTATACCCTTTTTACGTTAGGTCTAGTTGAGACTTTTCAAAGATCATACTTTCAAGTATTTTTTTGCTCGATTTGTACTTTTGGATATGTTTATCATTGGTTACTTCATAGACAACTTGTATTTGATTAAGATTTTTTTTGCTAAGATGTGTATTTTAAAGAGGTAAAAGAAACAATAATTGATATTATACTAAAGTTTGATAAAAAAATATTTACTTTTACATCAAATCAATTTGAAAGAAAGCTTGTTTCTTAGTAAATAAGCAATGACAAAACACATCTAATGGTTCAGATAGAGGAAAAAATACTTGAAAATATAATTTTTAAAAGCGGACGATCCCCTTTCTCAATAAAGAGTGAGAAATTAAAAGAAGACTAAACTATCACACATGATTAGGGGTGGCAATTTCTGACACGACCCGCCAACCCGCCTCTTAGGCGGGTTCGGGTTGGGCTTAAGCCAACCCGTTTAATAAACGGGTCGACCTGTGTAACCGGTTTATTAAACAGGTCGGGTTCGGGTTGGGGGTATGCCAACCTGCCAACCCGGCTGACCCGTTTAATAAACGGGTTAGGCGGCTGGGTCAACCCGCCAACCCGACCCGCCAACCCGTCTGCCCGACCCGTCAACCCGTCAACCTGCCAACCCGATCCGTCAACCCGCCAACCCGACCCGCCAACCTGACCCGTGAACCTGAAAACCCGTTTACCCGACCCAACCCATTTATTAAATGGGTTGGCGGGTCGAGTCGGGTTCGTGTTTGCCACAGCCGACCCGTTTAATAAACGGGTCGGGTTCGGGTTGAGGTATGCTGACACGCCAACCCGCCAACCCGACCCGATTGCCACCCCTACACATGATCATGTGAAGATTCTTTTTTTCTCGTTTATTACGTAGGAACATTACTTTGGAAAACCTACACCGGGTCGGGAGACCTGACATGCTGAAAAGTCTTCATCGAGCCCTGCCTATCAAACTCTCAGTGTTCTTGAGTTTGAATGCCTTAAGCCGACCCACCTAGCCAGATGTGCAGAACTCTTATAGTCTCACATGATCATGCAAGGTTAAGTATTCCCTTGCATGATTTGGGGCGTCCAGATGGTCCCAATTGAGTGTAGTGTTTACAAAATTTTAAGATGAATAGCCTTCCAATGACTCCTTAGCAACCAGGGTAGCCAAAGCATTGACGGGGCCCACCTAGGACAAACATTTACGTTTGGTTCGATCACATGAGATTCAGATTCTCATACAAATGAGAAAGTGAATCTCATTTGCACAAGCAACCAAAAGTCAAAAGTACCCTCATGAGAAAGTGAATATAATCTGCCTTTGCAAACGAGAATCGTTTTCTCATTTGTGTGAGATTCAGAATCACAAAAGACCTGGTGAGATTCACTTTCTCATATAAATGAGAAAGTGAATCTCATTTGCACAAGAAACAAAACGCAACCAAACGTACCATAAATAAAAGAAGGGAAAGATGCCACTCGTTGTGGGGCTTCCCTGTACCAGAATTGATCCATCGTATGGAGCCCAACCATGTGCCTACATGATGATGGCCACGTGTTAGCACCAGCCTTTTCTGTAGTCTCTTTCTCATTTTGCCAAGCAACAATAATCATCCAGTTTGGCTCAGCAGTAAAAGATAACCGGACCAGCTAGCAAAGCACCAAAGGTCAAAAACAAACCATGAAACTCAAAGCTTACCACCCTCATACTTTATAAAAAGTTGGTTTAGAAATAGGTTATTAAGGGTTGAACGAGATATAACTGAATGGTTATGTCCAACTATCATAACTAAAGGGTCGTGAGTATAGTTAATGTTGAGAAGCATGGCATAAGCAAATAAGAAATGACAAGAACACAAGCACAGAATGATATAAAATCAACAGACAAGTTTGTTATAAAAGTTTTATTATTTTTTAATATTAAAAACATAGAAAGTGAGGAAGAGGCAAGGGGAAAATGTTAAGTGAAAGGGAAACGATTTGGAAAACGAGGAGAAAAAACAAGCTTCCCACTAAAGGAATCAGATTTTTCATATTTCGAAAATAGGTTTTCCAAAGTTTTCCCTCCTTTCAGGGAAGCGAGGAGTTTTCCACTTCTGAAGTGAGCTTTTCCACGTAGCAAGAAGCTTCATTCCAATCTATGTCATATGGACATGACGAAAAAGAGAATTAAAAAAATACATTTTTATGCAGTTTTTCATCAAGAATAATAATATAAAAGAAAAAGATGCAGGCTTTAACTTGAAATATACTTGTGACAGTGTTCTAATCCTACAAAGATCATCCTCCAACATAATTACCATTATCATTTTGAAGCCTTAATTATATGGTCGATAGTTCGACTGCCGACCATGATTCGGATCTCTATAGCATTCAATAGTGTAAATGCTCACAATAGGGCTGTAAAAGGGTTGGACCCACATTGGACCTGAATGGGTCTATGGGACCTGACTTTAAGTGCTAATATCGGACTCGAACTCGGTCCCAGTTCAACCAAAACTGGCTTATGCACATCAAAACCTGGTTCCAATTACAAAATAGACAAACCAAACCCAGTCAAATCTTAATGTTCTATATTTTTGTCAAAGAATAGTCGGTCTTGATAGAAACTCATGTCGGACACAAGTCCAATGTGAAGGTTTGGGTCGGAAATCCAACTGACCCAAGCCCATTTAATCAAGTTTGATAAAAAAATAATTACAAATCTGCGTCCGGTTAACCAATCAGGTCGGGTCCGGTCTTGCTTGAACAGATTCAGATCGGATTCCGGTTCCTAACATAATTTGATTTGGTTCTTATACACGTTCAAGAACTAAGGCGTCAGTGGGGACACACTTAAGACGTGAGGGAGGACCATCCTTAGAAACAGGCCCAACCCAATTGTATGATTTTGAATAAACATGCAGAAGGATTTTTTTTTATATACTAGAAATGGATCTGATTCAGACCATCAACTGGATGGGGTTCGGATTACATTTCTGTTTATACAGCCAGACTCCGATTCGGTTTGAGTTTTTTTATATTCAAGTACGAAACAACCTACATATGAGTTGCTCTCGGTCATCAACAGATCCGACCCGGATCGAAATCGGGTCATACCCGACCATCAAACAGCCTTAGTCCGAACCGTTATTTCTGTTAAAAAGAAATGGCAATCCCGTAAATCCGGTGAAACCTGAACCTGGTTCCGTAGATTACGAAGGCGATCCAGCTGTCACTCTGTCACCATGTATTTAGGAGTAGATGCCCGTACGAGCGTGCAGTAAAACTAGAAAAAAACGAGCGGTACAAAAAGACGAAAATGTGCCTCAGAGAGAGGAAAACCTATCCTGTCCAAACCTATCGTCGACGACAATACGGCAAATGCAGAGGGTAATTTCTTGAATTAGTAGGCGTCACCTTTTTTTTACTTGTCCGGGACACGCCGATTGAAAGCAAACCAAATCAAGAAAACCCAACAAATTTCCTCCGACTTACCGAATTTGTAAGATCTCGAACAAAGAAAATCTCAAAATATGCATCTGAAGTTTCGAGATAAAGGGGTTTAACAATAAAAAAGAAATGCAGAAAAAAAAAAGAACTGTAATGCTCAATCATCTCAAGAAGACGAGATCTCCGCCAAAAGAGATGGAAATCAAGTCCTAAGCATCAAGGACTATAGGGGGATGGTATATTACATATCTGGACCCTAAGATCCAGAGAGAAGTTCACACAAACAATGACATACAAGAATGATAACAAATATCAAATGGAAGAGAAGGAAAAAATACAGAGATAAAAAGTTTATTATATGTATCCACGAGAGCAGAGATGAACACTCAAACGTCAGAGAGACCGCGGCAACACGAGAGAAAAGGAAGAAGAAAGAAACAAACCAGAACTCGTTATTTCCTACACCGTCTAGAAAAAAATGAAACACAGAATCGTCATCCCTCCCTCCATCCGATCATCAGTCGCTTCTGCACACCGCTAGAACAAACGAAAAGACGCACTCCTCATCCCGAACGAACGAACGATCATAGAATCAAGCAGAAAAAGGGCGGGAGGAGAAGGATCCATCCGAGCCCTAGCAGAGGAGGTTCCCGAAGAGGAAAGCGGCGAGCGATCCAAGGATTCCGACGGCGACGGCCGGAGCGTAGGTCGAGGCGTCGGAGGTAGGGGCCGGTGCCGGAGCGCCGGCGGCGGAGGCCGTTCCGATCACGGCGGTGGCGACGAAGATGGCAGCAATGGCGGCAACAGCGAACCTGGATGACTCCATTTTTGCTTCGGAAACGAGAATAAGGTGAGTAGAGAATAAGCTTTTCTGCAAATTTCGTTCTCTGCTGTGTAGTGGAAGGAGAGAGAGAACAGGAGCGAACGGCGAGGGTTTGGATAGGGAGGTTAGAGGGCGTTTTATAGCGGCGAATCTGCCCGAGGGGAAGAGATGGGATACCGGGCAGGCTGCCCGTTGAGCAATATGGCGCAAGGGAAGGGCCTCAACCCCTCCCTTCTCGATTGGTTGCCCGTCGGTTTGACAGGTTGTCTGAACGACTGGTGCCATACAGCTGGCGCCCTGTGGGGCCCGTCTGTACTGTCGTTTTAACTAACCCCTCCTGATTGGCTGGCTTGCCGCTTGCTCCCTCCAATTGGTTTCTCCCTTTTTTTTTCCTGGTTTTTCATTCCTGCTGTTAGTTATTTTTTTTTATTTCCTTTTTTTCTAATTTATTTTTAGATTTATATCCCGAAGAAATCGCACCCACCCAGCACGAAGACCTGGTCAAGGTAGCTCAGCCTGCCGTACCTACCGGTGTGGCATAAAACCAATGTTGTCAGTATCGGTATGGGCCCAGTCCAACGATTCAGCTGAATCAGCCGATGGCGATACTAAAGTGAATCATCCAAAAAATAATAAAAACATATTACATGTCAATAAAAAACGTGGCACATATTCACGTCATTAAAATACTATTGAAATAATATTTAAATTTTTTAAGACTTTTTAAATTTATTAAAGAATAACCGATTCAGAAGTGATGAATATCCATTTTTCTACCGATACGCACCACCGATATTGACAACATTGCATAAAACTCCGAGGCTAGGACCCTGCCCCGACCACCCCTTGGTAAGGCAGGGTGTGTCTGTAGCTTTGAGAGATGGGCTAGGTAAGGCAGGGTGGTTGTGAAGCCCCACTTGGGTGGAATTGGAAATATGTTAATTCAGTGAAAATGTAAGTGGATAGGGCTTGGTTCGGATTTAAGCATTACTGAACAAAACCTAATCAGGTTCAGTTTTGGATTTGAATCCGAATGAAGAGACGGTAATATGATCTCATTCGGATCCAATTAGTTAATTGGATATTTTATATGTAATCAGGCCGGATTATCCATCGGATTTGGTTTGGATCTGGGATAGGATGCAGAACTATGTATCAAATCTAAATCTGACTATTAATTGGATTCTACATTAGCAGATATTCAACCCAAACTCAATCCATTGACATCCCAAGTAATTCTGCACCGTGACACCAAGTGCAAGCACCCTAAGTTGAGGTAACCCAGTTTTTCAAGAAGGGTTTGATTCAGCCTTGGTATTGGACCATCAATCCCCTCACCTATAGATTGTGCAAACAAAAACAGCTGACTTAGTTCTTTTTCTTTTCTTGTATATAGAGACCGATCTACATACCCCCTCCCCCCAGGTAAAAAAAAAATCTGACCCCCTTAAGAAAAAAATTTGGTTTATGTTTGGGCCCCAATAAAAGTTTCTCGGTCCATTCCTAGGATTTCAAAAATGTATAAAAATACCATAAATAAATGAGAGTTACAATATAACATCCACATTAACAAGCAAAATTATACAAGTAATATAGGTGGGGGATATTTTCAAATATGATCAACATGCAGGAAATCAGATGGCTCTAATGCAAAGTCCTAAAGAAATAAATTTTTGAAAATCATAAAAAAGCACAGACTTGCATACATTGTTTGCATTCAATCACTAGATTGAGGAGGGTTGTATTCTAGACCTAAGTCTAAGTGAGCATGAATAAATTTCCTCAATTTGGTCTTACCAAACCATGCTTAATCCTATATGCATTTAATGTCAGTTGGGTTTAATTCTTAGTTTCTATGAAAAATGCTAGGTCAGCTATACCCAAGGGGTTAGCTTAGTTGAAATTACAGGCCTCAACTATCAGAGGCTCTCATGGGTGTTATCTTCCTTGTGCAAGCCGAAGCAGGTGGTTCCCTGAGGTCGAGGGGTGCACAAAGGTTTACATCCCTGAGGGTGGTTTTCTTGTTTTTAGCTTTAAATAGTATAGAGTTGTATTTATAGACAAAGCTTATTCAGGGCATATGAATTAAAGTTGAAATTTTAAACCTTGGATTTGGATTTGGATTTGGACTTGTGTTTAGGTTTATTCATTCTTGAACTTTAACCATTTTTTTTTAGTTTTTAGGATGTTTTCTCCCCAAGTCCTTTAACCAAACCATTTATATGGATATGTATGTTTTTATATTTATATATAAAGTAGGCATCACAGCTATACATTGGTGGCAAACCATTTTATGATGGACCCCATATCTGTTGGATGATTTTTACATTTATTTAAAAAGTTGTATTTCTATTGTTGATAAAGAGTTCTTGTTTTTTGTATCTCTTTTTCGAACTTAGTTTTAGTGAGTTAATATACGTTCACGCTTGCACTCAAACGGATCTCCTAGTGCTTTGTTTGTTAATATACGTTCACGCTTGCACTCAATCGGATCTCCTAGTGCTTTGTTTGGTTAAAACAGAATCATATATTAATCATGGCATTATTCACTCTTTTTTTTTTTTGTAAATGATGTATTTTTAAAGTTAAATTTGGTGTCCTTACACGACCAAACCGGTATTTATCAGACAGACAAGGGAAGAATTTTTTTTGTTAGGCAGCACATGATCCTAATTTTTAAATTTTAATTGCTTCTTAGCAAAATAACTAATCTTCTTTGGAAACACCATCTAGTGGGCCCTTTATTGGCGTGTTAGAAAAAAAAATCGTTGGTTTGTTGAAGTATCATCATTCTTTATAACTGCTACTCAAAAGAATTCTACAGATCGGTAGCTTAATAAAGGAAAAAGAAATAAAAAGAAAAAAAAAACAAAGGCAAAGTAGCTAAACGAAAAAAACAAAAGGAGAGCCAGTGCGGGTAGGTCTCTGATCTCGGGGGCAGTTTCTTAGTGTAAATGTCAAAAAAAAAAAAAAGGAGAATGGCTGGCCAGAAGTAGCCCACCAATCATTGCATGCGATTAGAGGTGTCAATGGGCTTGGTTTACCCGGACCTGACCCGAAACAAACTGTATAGGGTCTGGGTATGGCGATAAATAAGAAGGCCCGATTAAGAACTGGGTCTGGACCCGAAGGACCGATTAATATATGGATCCAGGTATAGTTTGTGAAATTTTATACCAGACCCAGACCTGACCCAAGTTTCGATTAAGACCCATAATTTTTCAATGTAAAAGTGATAAAAAAAGTTATAGTTTTACCGGGTTTGGTTTATGTAGTTTTTATCGGGTCCAGGTATGGTTTTTCTTATAGTGGACCCGATTAGACCCGGTCCGGATCTTATACCATACCCAAAAATCTGGTTTCACCTGGGTTCGAACCAAACCCGACCGTTGACAACCCCTACATGTGATACAAAATTTGGGACTCTGTCACAGGGACACACCATTTTGGTGTCGTATCCTAGGTTACATTTTTGGACATGCTTGGACATGTTTTACACGGACACTGACATGTACAGACGTATGTTATATTAATATTTTTAATAATTTGTGAATTGTTTTAAATAACATAATAACATTTTACTAAGAATGCATATTTTATCGATTAAACATTAAAATTTTGCATTCTCATGTCCTTTTTTTTTTATAAAGTTTGTGAATTTATGCCTACTCGCTTCACATGTTGAGTGGAACCCGCATCTCTGTGACATGGTTGCCACTTAGAGGTTTTCATGGGTCAGGTTTGACCTGGACCGACCCGTCCCAAACCCTATAGGGAGAGGGTTTGGTAATAAATAAGAAGGCCCAATTAGAATCCGGGTCAGACCCGATCGGGTGGAGCCGGGTATCTTTTGTGAAATTTCATACCAGACCTGGGCCTAGCCCGAGTTCTGATTAAGATCTGCAAAATTTCAATATAAAAATGATAAAAATATATATTATATTACAGGGTATATATGGTCTGAGTCTGATTCATGTAATTCTTATAGGATCTGGGCATGGCTTCCCTTACAATGGGTCCGAGTAGATCCGGATCCCAACCACCATCATCTCAAATCACGGAACTCATTGTGGCTCCAATTTTTCTTTTGTGTTACCAACCTTTTTTAAATAAAAACAAAATTCAGGTAGCGATTTGAGCAAGTTGTTATTAATTTGTGTGGCGTTGAATATGTTGAATATTGTATGATTTATATACAGTCTACAGTGACATTGCATAGTTAGGTTGGTTTGAAAGTTTGCATGACATTGATGTAATGACACAAAGATGATGATCTGTATTACGCGTGAAGGCTGATGCTTTAGTTAGCTGACAAGATGAAAGAAGGATGCATGGTTAGGTATCTGCTAGTAAAAAAAGATATTACCTAAAATGATGATGTCAATTGCCACAGGTTTGATAATTTTATGGCATCAAATATAATATGTATAGCTTAAGTTCAAAATATTGCAATATTCTTTAGAACATTTTTTATTTTATTGTGATAGTCGTGTTTTTTATTTTTTTTAAAATGGTATTTTGTGTTCCTTTTTTTACATATTTTTCTTAATTTTTAGATTTATTTAATGTTACAGGAAAAATTGCAATTTATCGTGAGAATTTGGCTGTCGTTATTTTTCCATTTTAGATGTTGGTTACCCCAAACATGGTTCGAACCCGAGACCTTGATTTTCAATGACATGACTCTGACTAATGCAGCTGTCTTATTGGACACTGTAGGCGTCGAGGATACTTTTGACTGAGAGGAACCACGGTCATATTGCATATAACTTTTTGCCGGTTATATTTAATCTTTACCGCACATCTTACTTGTTTATTTTTTAGGGTTTTTTTTTTACTCGGAGAAACTACCTCAGGATCACACACCTAGTCGCGGTGACTCTCTGCCTGCCGTGCTTCGTTGTTATAGAAGCGAAAAACTCCAAGGACTTACCCGTCACCCCGGCACCTAGGGGTGGCAATCGTGTCGGGTTGGCGGGTCAGCATACCTCAACCCGAACCCGACCCGTTTATTAACGGGTCGGCTGTGGCAAACACGAACCCTGCCCATTTAATAAACGGGTAACCCGACACGACCCGCCAACCCATTTAATAAATGGGTTGGGCCGGGTAAACGGGTTCTCAGGTTCGCGGGTTGACGGGTTGGCAGACGGGTTGAGGGGTTGGCAGACGGGTTGGCGGGTTGATCCGCCCGCCTAACCCGTTTATTAAACGGGTCAGCCGGGTTGGCATACCCCCAACCCGAACCCGACCCGTTTAATAAACGGGTTAGGCGGGTCGACCCGTTTATTAAACGGGTTGGCTTAAGCCCAACCTGAACCCGCCTAAGAGGCGGGTTGGCGGGTCGTGTCATGTTTTGCCACCCCTACCGGCACCTATTTTTTGGGTTTTTGTTGAGAATTTTTTAGAAACTATTTTAGTTTATCACAACATTTTCCTTAGCCAAGAAAATCTCAAACCAAGATATGTGACTAAGTTTGAAAACCCAACCTTTTTTTTTTTGACAGGCAAGCTAGGTTAGGCAGACCCCTGCCAGATATCCCTTAAGCCCCATGCGGCAGAGGGATTCGATTGGAACAGGACTCGGCTTACCACATGGGATACCACCTCCATGGTTTGAAACCGCAACCTTACCTATGAAGGCTTGGTCATTAATATAGCAATTTTATCAATACATATTAAAACAAAGAGATGGTCGATAGATTCCAATAATTAGAAAATAATCTGCTTTAGACTGTTGAAACATAGCATCTAAAAAAGCTTTTAAAAGTATAACAAACCAGCTCCTAGAGACTTGTTTGAGGCCACAAAGTGACTTATTAACTAGCATCGCTCCACTTGATAGAAAACCAAGGCAAAATATGCAATACATAAATATAAATTTTCTCATCTAAATCATCAAGATTGTGCACATCAAACTGATATAAAGTTCATCTTTTGATAATTATATATAATTGCAAAAACTGCAACAAACTATAACCTTTTTTTTAGGAGGGGGGGTGATGAATGCCATTATATTGTGTGTATCCTTTGGCTACTAACCTGCATTTATATCGCTCAAATCTTAATTTTCAATTTGGCTTTGCGCACATTGTGCTTCAATAAGTTGTTCACCAAGTGGCAAAGAAGTGATAGTCTATGGCTTGATATATATGCTCTCAACTTGAAGGGCAGTATTAAGAAAAAATATCAAACCAAATTGAGAAGTTGAACAAATAGGATGAATCATGAATGGATTCAAGTCTAAATGCCAATTTTTTTATCATATATCTAAAACAAAAGAAAAGCTTCATAAGTGACCATGAGCCGGTTCATGTGATCATATATATGGAAACTTCAGGAAAATGTTTGATGAAATGTCAAAGAGAAATCCTATGGATGCCAATGTCATGATACTACTCGCCCCTGATATGTGTCGTAGGTGACGTAAAATCAAGCAGTTGAAAGACCTAGGAGAAATGTGGATGCCAATGTCCATGGTAGATGATAGTTGGACACATGGTGTCAACAGTGTTTTTTCTTATTATCGTATGAATACGACCCCGCAGAGCGGCTTTTGCTAAAACTCGAGCGGTTTCCTGAAAACTAGCTTCTGATATGAAACTTTGAGTATTCAGAGATGCTCTCGTTATTCCCAATAAGACGGCTCGGTAACAAATAGCCTTTTCCAAAGCACGACCTGCTCGTTCTGCTCGCAACAATCCGATTAATTAGTTCCCCGGGTGAAAAAACATTAGACATTCCATCTTCTGATATTTGATATCATGGTTTGCTCTTGTATCCTATCCAGCTATGCTCAACAATGAGACTAATGAAATATTCCTTCTTATCAAGTTTAAAGAAGTACGTAGATCTCAAGAGTTACCCTATCATGTCCTTTTTTAACTTAATATTTTTTTATCAATATCGTCAATCCATGTGCTCTCATGTTTGTTTTGATCACAGGTTGCTGTAGCTGTGAAAGTGATTTATGTGATTAGCATTCTCAAGCATTAACTTTCTCATGTTTGCTTTTAAGTTGTGAATTTGACTTTTGTAAAAATCTATCATATAAGAATGTGCCAAGTCATGTCAAATACTTTCACACATTTTCAGCAAAGCATTAATGCTTGTGAAAGTTTTATACGCCGTTAGACTTATATAAAACTTTCATAAGTTTTGAGGCTTCAACATTCACAGATGGGAATCACATTCACGAGTTGCATGTTTGCAATGCTCCTGTAAAAGTTCTCTCATGTGATTCAAAATCACAAGAAACCTATAGAAGTTGCAAAATCACAAGCGTTGCAAAGATGCAAGGGTCCTTCTGTTTCATAATTCCCACGACAGAGCCTTACTTTCATAGAAAGGGGTGCATATTTCTAAAAGATTCTGCCAGCTCAGCCTTTTCATGAGAAAGAGTTACGTAAAGATTTACACAAAAAGTCGTACGTGAAGGCTTTGCTTGTTTGGTATGAGCAGTTAGTGCAGGTAACCTTGTGTTAAATGTTGCAAGTTCAAAACCCAATGGTATGAGTTACATAACTGGTGGGGGTCTACCTAAGCCCAGCTTGCCTATAAAAAAAAAATGGTAGGGGCAGAAAAAACTAGGGCCCAATGTGCCTATGG
Organism: Nuphar pumila; assembly: GCF_984573655.1. Classification (NCBI taxonomy): domain Eukaryota; kingdom Viridiplantae; phylum Streptophyta; class Magnoliopsida; order Nymphaeales; family Nymphaeaceae; genus Nuphar; species Nuphar pumila. The sequence goes on along the minus strand of NC_143256.1, from coordinate 120,426,197 downwards.
CACTTTCTCATTTTCATTAATGGTGGAAAAGTAAAGGAATAGAAAAAGATTTGTCAGCTCAGCACTTTCCCATGAAAATGGCATGAAACAAATGAGCCTTAAATGTCTTAGGAAACATAAATGTGAAACAAGTCATTTTTTAGGTCATGTGAAATGGAAAACATGTATTGTGTGTGTATACACAAACTAAACTTGTTTATTAGTTGATCATAAAATATGTGATACATTTATAACTATAAAATGATCACACAAATTTGTGAATACTCCATGTAAACGTGTGTATGTTGCAGTTTCTTTAATAAAATAACAAATGTCATAAATAAAATGCTTAATTAATGCAATATAAGACTGTAGGCTTAAGCAAGTAGCCGAGGAAAGTTAGCAGGCAGGGTGAGTTGTCCTTTGTTGTGTGAGCCTCTAGGGTTGCATTGTGGAGAACCACTGCTGTGAATTAGTCAGAATGTTGCCACCATAGTGACAAATCTTGCGAGATCTATAAAAATCTCACGAGAAATTACCTAAAAGTTAAAAACGGTAATTTCTCGTGATATTAAGTTTTTTGTCAAAAACATAAATAGCACATTTTAAACATGATATTTATGTTTTGTCAAATATTTATCTTGAAGTTTTTTTTTTATATTTCTTTATAAAATATATTTTTATATTTTTAATTGATTTTTTATTAACGAGATTTTGCCAAAAAAAAAAAAACAAATTCTCATGATCTTTTTGCTGCTGATATTTTGCTGTTTTTAACTTCTGTCACTATGATTGCCACTGCCCCTAGGGGCAGCAGCTATCTTGTCATGGGAAGCAGATCAGGTCATTCTGAACATGCGCGTTTTTGCTCATGCCGACATCGTGGCCGTCTGTTTGCATTTTGGATGAATGCCACGTGGTTTTGTTGAGCTTTTTAAAATGCAAATCGGATGGCCACGATGTCGGCATGAGCAAAAACGCTCATGTTCAGCATGACCTGATCTGCTTCCCTTGTCATGAGTTTCTATGGCTCATGGCAATTGCATGCCTATTAGAATCTTTTTAAGTGTCTCACAGTTACTGTCACCCGTTTGCTATGAGCCTAATTGGTAACTGATGACATAGTATAGGCAACAGATAAAACTCCAATTAGTGGTAAAATTAAGCTCAACCTCTAGGGCTTGTTTGATGGCGCGCCGATGAACCATCGGCGGACGTTTTTGTTTTTCTTCACAAATAATCAGGGAGAAATAGTCACGCAGAAGCTGAAAAAACATGAAAGATTTCTTCTGTCCCCCAAAATCCTGAAAAAATACTGCAGCGAGACTATTTGTCAGCGCCATCAAATGTGTCCTTAGGGTGTGTTTGATTGTACATCCCACGTGTTGCGCAGGACACCATGAAAATCAAATTTTGGACGCGGCGAACGTGCGAGACGCCTGAATTGCCTGGTATCATGAGCCACATTTTCATGCTTTATGTACTTGCATATCATATGTTTTCTTAGTGGAGAATTTACCCCTTCCTCATTACAACTGTACTTAAAAGTTTGGGGACATGATTTTCTTTTTTATCGCCATTCACGTTTGTCATTGTTACATGCATAGTTACCAGATGAAGAAATGGGATACAAGGAGCAATCCACGAAGCAAGTACTGAAGATGTTTTTATTTTTTTTTTTGGAAAGACAAGTTGGGGGTTTCGCGTAGGGGTGTCAATGGCTTGGGTTTGATCCGGACACAATCTGTACCAAACCCTATAGGGTCAGGGTTTGGTGATAAATAAGAAGGCCCGATAAGAATTCGGGTCAGACATGAAGGATCCGATTAATATATGGAGGCGGGTATGGTTTGTGAAATGCCATACCAGATCCCAGATCCAATTAAGTTCCGTAATTTGTTAATGTAAAAATGATTAAAAAAAATTTATTTTGCCGGATTCATGCAGTCCTTATAGGTTATGGGTATGGTTTCTCTTATGGTGGGTCCGATTAGACCTGGGTCCATACCTGGTACCATCATCTCAAATGAGGTTTCTGGCTCTACCTGAATCAGAACCAAACTCGACCCGTTGACACCCTGATCCCATCCCACTACGCCAAAATAGGGGTGGGCAACAGGCCGGGCTGCCTGATAGGTACCAGGCCGGCCCGTGGGCAATCGAGCGGGCTTGAGTTATATATTAATTTTTTAACAATATAAAAATTTTAAAAAGTAACTATTACTAACTTGGATAACTATTATTATTTACCTAATTAGTTGCATGAAAACTTGTTATTTGTTAATTATAGCTATTTACCTAATTAGTTGCATGAAAACTTGTAATTTGTTAATTATAACTATTTACCTAATTAGATGCATGAGAACTTGGTATTTGTTAATTACTACTATTTACCTTTCTTACATAGTGCAGTGTCAACACGGTGCATGATGCTCTGTCCTTTGCAAGAATTTCTAGGCATTAAAATAACATGGGTGGATGTGGATTTTGCATCCATGGCATAAAACTCATGGTTGAATCTATATATCTCTTATTTTGGAAATATCATAGCATGATACAAAAAAGGCTTCTAAATATTTTGTGTTATTTTGAATTTTATGTTTTTTATTTAATTTATTTTTTTATTCTAAAAATTAATGTATTAATTTTATTTAAAAAAATCCATAAATGGGTTTGGGCCAGGCCAGACCAAGATTCACATTGACTTGTTGGTCCAATGGGTCGGGCCATGGGATTCTCTTCGAGCCCGAGCCCGTTAAGAATCCAATCAAAACCCTGTCCGTTAGTAAACGGTTCGGGCCAGACCCAGCCTGCTTCACAAATGGGCCAATGGTCCGGGCCATGGGCTTCTCTTCAAACCGGAAACTGTTAAGAACCAGGCCAAAACCGCTGGGCCGTTGATCGGCCCGATGCCCACCCCTACACCAAACCTTTGGGGCACATTTGTATTTATGGTTGACTAAGTAAAAGAAAATTTTTGTTGAAGTAACTATGCATTCACATGACCATTAAAAAAAATGAAAAGAAAATAAAAGAAAAACTATAGGCCCAACACCACGGATGCACATAAGGTCATAAGGTTAGTATTCTATAATGAAATTGTTATCTTGGAATGTTTGTAGCATGGGGCATGGTGTAAGACCTATAAATTTTTTGAAATTTTAATACAATAAAGAAGAATTTAAATGTGAAAATATTGATTTCTATATTTAACTTAGCTAATTAATGTTGTTTATATTTTTAAAATATAGAGTTTTGTATTAATTAACCAAAAAGATTAAACTAGTAATTATTTGCAAAATAATCTTAATTGATTTAAAACCAAGGCCTAATTAATTTTAGAGTAGCTAATTATTTTTTAATTATGGCTTAAGCTTTGATTTCACTTGAGAAAAATATATTAAAATATTTATCTAAAGTTTTTGACTTAATTAGATTAGATCAAACTAGAAGATCCAAAGTAGAAAGAAAGCAGTAAAATAGAATTTCAGAAAAATAAAAACTCAATATAGAATTTTAGAAAAATAAAGACTCAAAATGAAATTTTAAGAAAAATAATCATGAATTGAGGTTGTTAAATGAAATATTAATAAATAATAAAATAAAGAGAAAAGGTAACTAAGTAGTTAAGATAGTTGGATTAGAACTAAACCAAAAGTACAAGCAAGAGGGGGGGAGGGGGACGATTTTTGCTAATGATGGCATTGGGATTTAAAATCTAAAGTGAGTTTCACTAATCCCAAGATGAAACTCCAAAATATCCTAGGTAGAACAAAAAAAGTAGAGAACCTAGAATCTTTAGCTTGATGTAGGTTTTCATATTAGACTACAAGATGAATCTCCAAAATATCCTACATGTGATATAGAGGTCAAGGGTTATGCATGGGAGAAATTTTTTTAGAATTGAGATGGATAAATCTCAACCCTTTATTATTTTAAAAAAATCTAAGTCACACATCTTTGATATAATCATTACCTTAAGCCTATAAATACCTCATCAAATTGCAAAGAAGAGGCATCCAAGAGTTCACAAACTCTCTCTCTCTCTCTTTTATTTTTTTCTCTCCCACAATTTTAGTATTCTTCTCATCTTTCTCCACTTTAGTGTAGTGTAGGGTGTCATTAAAGAACTCTACTCTATACCAATAGTGAGTTGAAAGTTTCAAAGTGAAGTAGATCAAGCCTAGTTGCAATCATAAGGTAAGTGGATTTATGTTTTATGCATATTGAAAATTATTCAAACTCTTCTCTCTCTTATCCTCTTTTTGTCCTCAAACCATACAAACATATGTTTCATAATACATGTGGATATGACAAATGAATTTATATGTTATTATCCATTTTCTCTCGTATATATATTTTTTCTTGAACCCTACATGATTTTGGCAAGGTTCATGGTTCAAATGGAGGAGCACCAATTCTAATGGTGTTTTCTCGTTTCAAGAACCATGATCAATTATGAAAAAAATTTATTTGTTTTTAGGATGTCTTCATTCTTGAAAATTCAAGCATCTCACAAATTCTAATTTCTCTCTAAGCATACTTAAAGAATAATTATGTTTTCCACTAAAAAGTAATTCTTGAAAATCCATGTGAATGTGGAAATTGAAACTTGATTTCATGAAAATTCGTGTGAAGGTGATAAGATTCACAAATGAAAAATGCTTTATTGAAAAAAATTCATGTGAATGAGAAAATTCGAATTTGGGTTCTCAAAATTCGTGTGAATGAGATAGAATTCACAAGTGAGAAATGATTTCTTGAATGTCCATGTGAATGAGATAGAATTCAAAAAAAGAAAAATGATTTCTTGAAAACTCGTGTAAATATGAGAAGATTGGAATTGATTTCTCAAAAAATTGTATGGATGTAATAGAATTCACAGTGGAAATGTTTTCTTAAGAACTCATGTGATATAGTTGAAATTCATAAATTGGAAAAACGACTTTAGTGGATATCATGTCTAAGAAAAGCTATCCTAGACTTACTCTAATTCTTGAACCTTTGATGAAAGTAAGTGGCTAAATTGAAAATGAAGTGTTTCAAAAAAATGAAATGTGTATTCAATATACTGTTTTCAAAACCTATTTAAAGATTTTTACTTTCTAAAATTCAAAACAACAATTAGGTTTTTAAAATGCATTGACAGATTTGAAAACACTCAAAGCTTACATGTTTGAGGCAGGACAGACCCAGTCCGGACCGCAACGTGAACCAAACTAGAACTGCACCACAAACTATTCAGGTATGAACCAACCATGGGTTCAAACCTGGGTCAATTTGGTTGGCACAGACCCAACCGAACCAAGTTCGGCTGGTCTGTGCCGAGCCAGCCTGAACTGGTTGGACCGAGTGGTTTGGTCCAGCCAAGGTTTAAACCCTGGTGTTGTCTCGTCTAGACTAGCAGTCAATCGTTTCTTTCTTTGAAAAAAATTCAGAACAAAGAAAAGAAAAGAAAAGAAAACAAAGAAGAAAAAGAAAAGATTTACGAATCAAGAAACAGTTCAAGAAATCAATATCGTTTGTCTTATACAGCAAATTACCTTGTGAAAGTTTTAGTCTTCCAAGACACAAGAATAGCATCACTAGATGCTCATACACTTTCGAAATTAAGTGTTTAAAGAACAATGCAATACGAAAAGAGAATTTTTATTGCTATATGATTGGGTGTGATTAAATCAATGGTGTATGATTCAAAAATCAAATACGTATATGATTCCAACTCATGCACAATGATGTTGCACATATAGAGGCTTACACACATCTATACATAGACTTAAGACAATGCAACTTGAAAGAACTTACGGGTCTATGCGTGTGAAAGATGCATGACCAATACTCTTATAATGCTTATGACAAAAGTTATGCGACATTGCGCTAACTATGCTTATGAGATTCGCTATATGACAAACACTCACGGGAATCATATATATATATATATATATATATATATATATATATATATATATATATATATATATATATATATATATATATATGCTCACGAATGGGACGAATGCATATTGACATGGAACAATATACTTATGCTTGACATCGACACATTGAGTCATAATGTCTATGCATGGGTCGAGTGTCATATGATAACACTTGTATTGTATTATGCTAAATTACCTATGAAATAGTAAGGTGATGCAAAAAGGAGAAATGCATATGAGATATACATGCATAAGTAGCATATGTTGCATAAAAGTCTGTGATCATGATATTCATGTTTTTCAAATGAGATTATTGCCTCTAAATTTGACTATGGTGTCTTTATAAAATGATATGCATAATACTTGAAAGTAATACTTCTATTTGCGTCTGAACTGTTATGCTATGACTTGATGCATTGAAGCATGATGAACATCATTTGAGTTATGTGTGGTATGAGATAACTTTGAAATGCATTAGTGATCTAATGAGAGATTGGGTGGGCTACGACCTCACACTGTGAGAGGAAGTCTCACTATATATATAAACAATCATACATTTAAAATCATAGTTATCGCTTTCACAGACAAAGTGTTCATTTGAGAAGCACGTGATTTGGGTTAGGCAAGACCTTGTCATGACATACTGCCCTGCGAAGAGTATGAGGCTATTGAGCTTAATTATCTCATAAAATATGAGAACATGACTACTAACTACTCATAATGAAGATGGAGTGGCCCACATCACCCATTCATACGTTGGTTCCACCTGAGAGAGGGTGGTTCGGTATAACCCGAGTGACAAATGTCGCATGTAGGTGTTAGCTACATGTCATACCGACTTCAAAAATTAAGAAGCAGAGGCAGCCTTAGACCTCCGTCACTTAGAGTCAGGGGGGTCCAGGTCACCGAACAAATGGTAGGCCTTCGTTGCTGTAGCGATAGGGATTGCAATCCAGGTTATCCTTGCATCGAATATCTATCGGTACTTTGGAGGCTACGGGCTTGGGTTGGGATCCGGTCAGTAGGTACTACGACAAATATACAATTTGCATAATGAACACCATAGTATACTCTAGCTGACACGATGACAAATACCTATGTGTACCTAGAAGAGTAAGACTATCGAAACATAATAATATTAACTCTGCTAACTTATTAACATAGTTAGTTGTGATTAATTTGAGATTATGATCATGTTATTCATATTGTTATTTCATTATTGAGATTATAACCATGTCATTTATGTTGAGATTGTAAACATATCATTATATATTTGACATTATGATCATGTTAATCATATTGATATTACATAATTGAGAATATGGTAGAGGTTTTGATTACTAGTCATAATGCATGATGATTAAGTTCGCTTTTTGGTTCGCAAGTGTTTTGACCCTGTTTTATAGGGCGCAAGTGACGAACAATGATGCGGTGCGAGATCTCAGTGTGCAACGAGACCCTGATCCAACCTTCCCTAACTACGTTGTCGATCTTGGAACCAGCTATCAAGTATCTCATTTTAATGAGATATTTTATTAAACATTTGGGGATGCATAACATTTAAAACTATTTGAGGCCCCTAAAATAATATTTACTTCCTTTGGTTTGTGAGATGAATCTCAATTTCAAATACGTAACTTATTTCTGTAACCCACCGAAATTGTTCGACTTTTAAAACCCAAACTATTTTCGCTGTGCTATTTAAAAAAAAATAGAGTTAAAATTCTACATTTTCAAGTTGAAAATTTTAGAGAGTTACATGTGGACTACTATTAGACTTGTTTCAAAAGATGAGGTCCCATTGCCTGAAAACTAGTAAGAACCATCGGATTGGTTTACGATGATTAACAATACAAATGCAGAATTTTTAATTGATTGGACTGCCTATAAAATAATAATAATAATAAAATTCTACAATCCAAAAGGTCTTTATTTGTCATTGTGCTATGAAAGTCAAAAGATAAAAAGAGTACAGTTTTCATTGAACAAAGCCCTAAAGGTCCAAACCAGAAAAAAAAAAAAAAACCGGAGGCCCAGTAAGAGTTCTCATGTGAATTCTCACCCTTTCATCCAAAACACACTCATATCCTAACCTTGTGTGAGATGGAGAATTTACCTATGCATCCATGAATTAGGCTGGCATCTAAACTTATCCTATCTTTCATTTGCTCACTCACTGGAGGAACACTTCTGTACCATGGGATTGTTAGGTACCTCTGAGTGCTTCAATTGCATTATGAAATTGAAGATGGTTTGACTTTTCATCAAAACCATAATCATTAAAATTTTGATGCTGATTACCCGTGGGTTTTGAACTTGTGACATCCCATCAACTTGGTGACATTCACAAGTCGCCCCTACCAGATGAGTGGAACACTTATGGGCTTTCAATAGTTTTTTTTAATGAATTGTTTTCTAGGAAATGCTTAGTAGGATTAGGACAGAATACAACCAATAAGAAAAGTAGCACAGGGGCCATCCACAGATTTTTACAAAGTGAAGCTACTTAAGTTTAACATATCAAGGCGCAATGTACACCAAAAGAATACCTATATAATGCAATCCATACATAAAGGGATAAGAAGCAACACTACCATGAACACATTCTTATAGTGGATCTAACACGATTGCAGGTATATTGGCAACACCCAGTGATTCTTGGATTTTCTCAATATCCTATGAATGCAAATCACGATCACAGCAGTTTCTCAAGTTTGCTCAAACATGACAATGCAAAGCTGTGATTGTGATTCTCACTCGAGAATGCTCATCCCTTAAATCTTGTGATTCTTGGTCATAAGACAGACCTTGTGACCAACACACACACACACAGCTTATACTTGTTAAGATGTGATTGCTCTTCCTACCTGTGATCAAAGCAAACATGCCCTTCGAGTTTAACGTGTATATATAAATATGTACAGACTCTAAGATATGTTATTCACAATGCTAAAGACTCATTTTAGATCAAGCTGCATCTCAGAAACCATTATAGTAACCTCCAAAGCTAATCTGTGCACCTGTAAAAGGAACTCTTGCAGCTGAAAGCGCTTGGTTCAATCTACCGGCATGGTGAACCACTTGCTTAATCCTCTGCAAACATAACGTAAATTCATTCAAATGGATCCGAGAAAAAGAAGATTAAATTTTTTGGGCACATGTTTAGAGTAAACAGAACTTCAGGACTCTAAACGTGCTCGTAAAACCAAATTAGGTCTCTATGATTAAGATGGACAACTTGCAAACTAATAAAAAATTAGGATATTGTACTATAAAACATGAAAATGAATGGGTAAGCAAGCGATTACATAGATCATCAATTCATAAGCAAATGCTCATCAGGATTTTTCTTTTTTATGACGAGGTACCTGCCTAGGAACAGAGGCCATAGATTTCAAAATTATCAGTTGCTTTGAAAATGTCATGTTTTTATCATGATACTCGTGATAAAAATAGTTTTTTGCTGTATTTTTATATCGTTAATATTTTTATTTTAACATCTTTTATCTTTTTTATATTTATATATATGACAATATTTTCCCAACATTTTCTCAAAAGACCAAAATTTCCAACTTCCAAAATATTGTGAGATTTTCCGCCTTTTCCAAGAGCAAGATTTTGTGGCATTGGTTAAAAGTGACAGTTTGGTCAGGTAGAGAGACTGAATCAAAGGTGATTGGCTACCCAAGTTGGGTATTTCCAGCCGTGTGGCAACCTGCCAGGTTCGGAAGACGTCACTGCAGCCACCATTTAGGTCAGGTCCACCCAGTTGTAGAAAATTTCCTGCACCAACTTGGTCCTGTATATACAGGCTTGTTCTCCAATATGCAGGGATTGGTCCCGATCAGGGTTGAGATCAGGTGATACCACCAATGGTGTATTTTTCCAGAACATGGATCTAATAATTGTACTTTAAAAATGGATGTGTAACCCATTTGCAAAAGTAACTGGGAGCAGCCCATGAGAGCTCTCCTTCATGTTAGGCTTGACCATAGTTTGTCATCTGACACAGGACAACCGCAGTTCAAAACTCAGTAAGTTTGAAGCTGAGTGTTTCTCAATAGGTAGGGGGGGCTTAAGGGTTTTACCAATAGGAAGCCTGCCAATGCATGGTAGATGGAGTACACGGATCCCAACATCTGACATAGGATGGGTTCAATCTTAGCTGTCCTAGATGTGGTCTGAGATTCTCGAGAAATGCTAAGATGGGTTGCTCCAAGATGGAGATCACACCCATCTCCAGAAATGCTAAGATGGGTTGCTGTATGGGGGGTGCATGATGCAGTAGCGCTGCATTTTATGTACACATTGATTATTTACCCTCTTTTTGATCTAGCGAGTTTTGTATGCTCCATGACCAAGCACTCATGTGGCAAAACTCACATAGTCCGATATAAAGGATCCCTCCGATTGCTTGGAACGATGTTCCCAATTGAACAAACCAAGACGCCTTGTGCAAAATATGGAGAAGGTTAGAGACACAAACCGAGTCATCAGCATAGGCATTAAATTGAGGCTTCTGGTTCTGCTGTTGGTGGTGGTGGTGGTGCATATGCCTCTGGCGACCAAGAATTATGACGCAGATGGTGGCAGCGGTCATCCCCAACGAACACAGCGCTCCCATTCCCGTCACTCTCCACCCCCAAATCCTAAAACCCTCATCATCACCATTCTCTTCTTCAGCTAATGGATCGTTGGCAACACCCACATCTTTCTCGCCCCCAACAACCAACTCAGAACCATCTTCAAACTCATCCTTCCCATCGAAGGACTCAAGAAGCAGAGGCCCCTTGCCGGTTTCCGGCAGGGCCGCCGCGGCTTTCATGTCGACGAATTTAGGATCCTCCACCCCCTTATCAACAACAGGGATTTCTTCCTTCACCACGCTGCTATCAACAACAGGGATCTCCTTGATCTCTTCTTCCAATATGACCTGTTGGTCATCTTCAACCTTCTTCTTGAGATCAAGATCTCTTTCCTCAAAGTGTTTGATGAGATGGGAAGTAGTGTTTGGAGGAGGAGGAGGGTAGATGAAGTAATTGACATCAACTAGGCCTTTATCATCAAGACCAACCTCTCTAGAGATGAAATCTCTCCCACCATCAAAGAACCCATCCTCTGCCAGCAGTTCCCACCCATCTACATCGATCTCATCTGAAGATGGATAATAGGCCATGGTGGTGGTGGTGGTGCTGCTGCTGCTGGTGGAATAGGGGGTGGGATGAATTAGAGGGTGTTGTTTTGTGAGGGTGGTGGTGGTGGTGGTATTTGACGGAGAACATGAGAAGCCATGTGAAGGAACGATCTATACAGGCTCATACCAATGGGGTCTACCGGTTTCTAAACCGGCGTGTGTGGGGTCTACCGGTTGGGTGAACCCAAATATGGAGGGCCACCTATGAAATTCCAAGTTAGATATTTTACAAGGTTATGGACATTCAGCTTGTGAGGGTGGAACGAGCCATACCATACATTTTCCCTTAAATATATAGTAATAGTAACCCGTAACAGTGGATGAACAAATCGTTCACTGTAACTGTAGATGGGCAAATCATCAACTGTTGGGTCGGATGCACGAGCAATCAGTGGCAGGTGTGCGTTAAGGCCAAAAACAGGCTTTAGCCGCAGTCAAAGACAACTGATAAAACACTCAGATCGATGTGGGGCACGCATTCGACGTGTATCAGACATTTTTTCATCCACTGTTACGAGTTTTCGTATATATATATATATATATAGAGCTTAGGTGCTTGAACATTATGTTTGTGATACATGTTTGATGGGTTTCTCTGCTCTTTCTGTATTTTTTTTTGCAGTTCCACCCCATCAATGTGTTGGGCATGATCGAAGAATCCACACTTGGATCATGTGTTTTCGATGAAAAAAATGATATTTGAAGCTTTGAAATTGATTTTTTAACCTTATAAAAAACCACCCATGGGTCGGAATTGAACACTTCAAAAGCTGATCCTTATAAAATCAAGTACATAGATCATATCTGTACGGTGAGAATTTAAAAATAAAACACAAAAACCTTAAAAACCCATCAAGTATCTCTCTCTCTCTCTCTCTCTCTCTCTCTCTCTATATATATATATATATATATATATATATATAGTCTTTTTCAGTGAGCCAAGGCTTTGCATAGTAGTCAGGCATATATCATGATATTTTCGAAAAAAAAGAGTTGTCAGCTTTTTAAAATGTTCAATAATATTTTGATAACGTCATGAGATTATTATGTTTCACAAATATTGTGATTTTATCATGATATTTTATGTTTCTATTGGACAATATATAGAGAAAAACAGCCTTTTATTTTTATTCATTTTTATATGATTTTTTGTTATCTTTTAGTAATTTGTTTATCCTTGTAAATGTTTTGTCAAGAAAACGAAAAAAAAAAGATTTCTCACGATAATTTGGCTAACGTTATTTTACTGTTTTAAACTTCTACTGCAATGAGTCCAAGAGTAGAAGCTTAACTATGACTAGGGTGCAACTTGAAATCGTGTAGAACTGAACCAACTAAATCTAGATACAAATTGTCAAACATTATTTGTTTTTTTTCAATGTTAACCTTGTGGTCCCTTGGGATTCAAACCCAAAAGCCTTTGATTATGATAGTTCGACCTAGCCATCCAGCTATTTCATTGGACCCGGAGTAGCTCTTGAGTAACAATCTTGCCATAGCTTGCAATGTTGTGAATCGGCCGATTCGTATCGTATCAGCCAAAAATGGATACGAAACTAAACGGAGTTGATTTAGCTTATTTTTAAATAATTACTAAATTTTTTAATATTTTCTTGACATGTGCCTTTTGATTGTTAGAAATTAAGCAATCCAGTTTAGGATCAGAAACGGCCGATTCTTGAGAATCGATTCGAGGTCTGATCCGATTCTGACAACATTCAAGTAACAATATTGTCATAGCTTGACCCAATGTTATCAAATTGAACTACTTTTGTCCAAATTTGCTGGCCTCATGGGACAACCATTATGATCGATTGATCAGCTTAGTGGGACCCGATAAGGACTGTTTCTTTGGCGTTATATTGGCCCTTTGGGAGAGCTTCTCTATTTAGTAAATATAACTTTCCAAAAGAATTACAAGTCTAACTCTTACTAATTTGCATTTGCCATGAGCTATTCAGAAACTTCTATCCACCGTATTAAAAATACACCAACATGCTTAGTTAGGGCATTTTTAATTTCCACTCTTTGTTATTATTTGTTTCTTGCTTTTAGATTGCCTTTTTCAGACTTCAACTTCCATAAATAATTTTTTTGAGTTTTTTTCTTTGTTAATCTTGCATTAACCTAACCTAGCCCACAAGGGCTCCCACTCATCTGGTATGGGCGACTTGTGAATGTCCCCAAGTTGACCGGACGTCACAAGTTCGACACCCACTGGTGGAGTCCCTTGCCACAAGATCAAAACTGGGTGTACTCTCTAGTGGGCAGGGGGACCTCAAGGGTTTTACAAACCAGAGACCAGCCAATGTGCTGTCCGTGATGAAGGGGTTTTCTCTTGAATTATCCAAAATTCTTGCATTAACCAGATAATAATAATACAAAAAAAAACTTGCATTAACCTGATTGGTATCTATGTGACCATTAACTAAACATCAAACCAACTAATAAATTACTCGATTTTTTTATTTTGTATTAACATGAGTTTTTTTAATTTATAACTCTGAAGAAATTGCACCCCACACAAAAACCTGATCGCGTTGGCTCAACCTGTCATAGCTTCGAGGTTGTGCAGGCAGTGTAAAACTCCCGGGCTAGGACCCCTGCCCCGGGCATTAACATGATACTGAGTCCTAGGGGTGGCAATTGTGTCGGGTTGGCGGGTCGACCCGACGGGTTGGCGGGTTGGCAGACGGGTTGGCGGGTTGACCCACCAGCCTAACCCGTTTATTAAACGGGTCAGCCGGGTTGGCGGGTTGGCATACCCCCAACCCGAACCCGACCTGTTTAATAAACGGGTTAAGCGGGTCGACCCGTTTATTAAACGGGTTGGCTTAAGCCCAACCCGAACCCGCCTAAGAGGCGGGTTGGCGGGTCGGGTCAGAAATTGCCACCCCTAATACTGACCAATAAATTGCCTAGATTTCTTGGTTGGGGTTGCTTGTTTTAGACACTGCTGGAATGGTTGATACAAATTTAAAAGTAATCCTTATCTTTTCCCTTGATCTGACAAAATAAAGTAGTCTGTTGGTGATGCTGACCATGTTGGCAGCATGATAGATAAGCCACGTCATGATGAGATATGACCATGATAGACACGTCATGGTGGGGACATGTTGGTAATTTTGCATTTGATACATTATTCATCGGGTATTGGTGTCAAAAGATCCATTCACACCTGAATTAAATCCAATAGCATTCGGGTTTGGTAAATAAGGAAGTCCAATTAAGAATTTGCTAAAACACAGCTTCCAAAGAACATGATTTTTTTTTAAGTAAGCCATTTGGGACCCTGTACATCAATACTTTTTCCTATTCTGACACTACAAAAAAACAGTTGATTAGCGATGGAATTTAGCGACGGAGTTATATCATCGCTACTTAGCGACGGATTAACGAGAGAAATGAATCCGTCACTATATTTGTAGAATTTTACGAAACTAGCGACATATTATATTCCCTCGCAAAATTCGTCGCTAAGTAGCGACGGATTGTGCGAGAGAATATTTTGTCGCAATAAATACGGCAGTTAGCGACGGAATTGCGACGGCTAAAATTCCGTCGCAACATAGCGACGGCCTAGGCGACGGAATATTTTCTGTCGCCTTTTCGTTTTTTGAATTACGATGGCGTAGCGACGGAATTAATCCGTCGCTAAATGTCGCATTACCCCTAATCCCAGCCCTCTTTTTCCTTTCTCCTTTCGCTGCTCCCGCCCGCCGCCCTCTCCCTCCTGCCGCCCTCTTCCTTCGGCCGCCCTATACATCCCGTCGACCTCTCTGTCGGCCCCCACCGTTCGCCGGGAGGCGATCTCCGTCAACCTTCCGCTGCCGCCGCTGCCGCCGCCGCTGCCCGGAGCAACCGCAGGTATTTCACCGTTAAATGGATTGGGGGTCGACCCCCCGCTGTGTCCGGCAGGGGGTCGATTCCGACAGGGTCTTCTCAGGCTGGCACAAGAAGACTCATTCGAATAGTGTATATCGATAATCGACCGTAAGTATTTTGTTTTCAATTATTGCATATCTTTTAAATATTTTATATTGATATTTACTGTGTAACAATTCATATGCAGCACAAGGTTTGAGCCACAAGAAGTAGTACGAGAGATTAGGACTTCACTTCTTCAATATCTACCAGGACCAGTTGCTCAATAGAAAGAGTACCCAAAGGAGGTGTTAGACAGATTGTGGTCCTCATTCATGGTATACAGTTGTTTCTCATAGTTAATGTGTTTCATAGTTAATTTATTTAAGCAATGTCTACAGAATGACTGAAAATATTTATAGGCTTCGAATCGCTTCGCAACTACGGTGGAAGAAAATGATGCAAGGAAGGTGTGGCAGAAGGTGACTGCCAATCGATTTGCAGACATGCTGCACACTATGAAGACTGCAGCAAAAAAAACATCTGGCGTAGTAGATGATCCATTACTGTGGAAGGGCCATGGTCCTATTACTATCAGGAGAGATTACTGGGATGAAATGTGCGATAAGTGAGCGGGAGATGCATTTAGAAATCGCTCTGCGAAGGCTGCACAAAATCGATCGAAGATGCTCGAAGCCCATCTACACACAGATGGATCTAAGACATTTGGGAGCCACTTAAAGAAAATAGTAACTCATCAATATATAATATTACTTTTATAAGTATTATTGCAAACTTGTGTACTAAATCTTTTGTCATTTAACTTCGCAGGAAGCAGAAAAAAGGAGGCAGTGTACCATATAAAGATGTGTTTGTAGAAACACATAAACGGAAGACCACGGGAGTCTTCGTATCAGAGAATGCGAGAACGACAACGGTATGTATTAATTCTATTAATAATCATTGCAATATAGATGCAAGTTATCATAATGTTATCATTAATTATTAATGAATACTTTAAACATTATTTTGTAGGAGGCATATGAGCAACAGATGGTAGAGCGATATGGCGATGACGCTACTCAACATCCATCATTTGATCCTACAGCATGGGTGACTGCAGCAGGTGAACCCAAAAAAGGTCGCATGTTCGGGTTTGGGAGTAATATTAACACTTCACCAGTTATTGGTTCTTCCAGTTACGGCTCACCGACTTCTTGCGCCGACATAAGCTCCAAGCAGCCGACTATTCTTTCCAGTGATGATGTACGCGAGATCATTAATGAATCACTGAATAACTACTTCCAATACACCGTCGCCCCCTTTCTCCGAAATGAGATCAAGGCCGCTGTTCAGGATAGGGGAACTTCGATTCCAGGTCCCTCTCAGGTATAATCACATATTCAGTTTTTTGTCTGCCTTAGAACACATATGAGCATAATCGAATCACATATATAACTTTTTGCCTGCCTAAAAACACATATGAGCATGCTATAATCACATATTCAGTTTTTTGACTGCCTTAGAGCACATATGAGCATGCTATAATAAAATATAGAGTTTTTTTATTGCATTAGAGCACATATGAGCATGCTATAATCACATATAAAGTTTTTTTGCCTGCCTAAGAACACATATGAGCATGATAGAATCACATATAAAGTTTTTTTTACTGCATTAGAACACATATGAGCATGCTAGAATCACATATATAGTTTTTTGACTGCCTAAGAACACATATGAGCATATTATAATCACATATTCAGTTTTTTTGACTGCCTTAGCACACATATGAGCATGCTATAATAACATATAGAGTTTTTTTACTGCCTTAGAACACATATGAACATGCTATATATCATTTATGATAGAATCACATATAAATTTTTTTGCTTTGCCTGCCTTAGAGCACATATGAGCATGCTATAATCACATATTCAATTTTTTTACTGCCTTAGCACACATACGAGCATGATCGAATCACATATATAGTTTTTTGCCTGCCTTAAAGCACATGTGAGCATGGTAGAATCACATATAGAGTTTTTCTAGATGCCTTAGAACACATATGAACATGCTATAATCACATATTCAATTTTTTGACTGCCTTAGCACACATACGAGCATGATCGAATCACATATATAGTTTTTTGCCTGCCTTAAAGCACATCTGAGCATGGTAGAATCACATATAGAGTTTTTCTAGATATCTTAGAACACATATGAACATGCTATAATCACATATTCAATTTTTTGACTGCCTTAGCACACATATGAGCATGATAGAATCACATATATATATAACTTTTTGTCTGCCTTAGAGCACATATGAGCATGATAGAATCACATATAAAGTTTTTTTGACTGCATTAGAACACATATGAGCATGCTATAATCACATATTCAGTTTTTTGACTGCCTAAGAACATATATGAGCATGTTATAATCACATATTCAGTTTTTTGACTGCCTTAGAGCACATATGAGCATGCTATAATAACATATAGAGTTTTTTTATTGCATTAGAGCACATATGAGCATGCTATAATCACATATAAAGTTTTTTTGCCTGCCTAAGAACACATATGAGCATGATAGAATCACATATAAAGTTTTTTTGACTGCATTAGAACACATATGAGCATGCTATAATCACATATTCAGTTTTTTGACTGCCTAAGAACACATATGAGCATATTATAATCACATATTCAGTTTTTTAACTGCCTTAGCACACATATGAACATGCTATAATAACACATAGAGTTTTTTTACTGCCTTAGAACACATATGAACATGTTATATATCATTTATGATAGAATCACATATAAATTTTTTTGCTTTGTCTACCTTAGAGCACATATGAGCATGCTATATTCACATATTCAATTTTTTTACTGCCTTAGCACACATACGAGCATGATCGAATCACATATATAGTTTTTTGCCTGCTTTAAAGCACATCTGAGCATGGTAGAATCACATATAGAGTTTTTCTAGATGCCTTAGAACACATATGAACATGCTATAATCACATATTCAATTTTTTGACTGCCTTAGCACACATATGAGCATGATAGAATAACATATATATATAACTTTTTGTCTGCCTTAGAGCATATATGAGCATGATAGAATCACATATAGAGTTTTTTTATTGCCTTAGATCACACATGAGCACATGATAGAATCACATATAGTGTGTAATTTATTTCATTATATTTTGTTTATCAATACTGACTGTTCTTTTCTTGTGTAGGCTGCTAGCGATAATCAGCGTAGTGGAGCTAAAGGGACAGATAAAGACAATGAACAAGAATACGCACAAAATCTTGGCGATGATTAGAGGACTGTGTTGAAGAAGTTCTATTTTTTTTATGTTTCCTAATTGTAATTGTTGAATTGTAAATAATTAAACTTCTTAATTTTAAGGTGGAACGATTAATTGTTGTAGATTCTTGTTATATGAAATTTTTTGTGTGGTTTGTTTTTTATTTACAGGAAATATAAATTGTACAGGAAATAGAAATTGCTCGGTATTTAATTTTCAAATAAAATTTTTTTAATTTTTTTTCGTGTTTGCGACGGAACCATCCGTCGCTATTTATATTAATCTAGCGACGGCATAGCGACGGAAATAAATCCGTCGCCAAGCCGTGGTCGTCGTTTAGTACCGACGGATTGGCGACGGAATATAGCGCTCGTTATTCCGTCGCAATTAGCGACGGACCTGGCGACGGAATAATTTCGTCGCCAGTTAGCGTCGAAATATTCGCGACGTAAGCATACTGTCGCCTCATTGTCGCTAATCCGTCGCTAACCATGTTAGCGACGGATTAGCGACGGAATGTGGTCGTCGCTAATCTACTGCTTTGTTGTAGTGTGAAAACGTGGGATATGGATTATGACATTATATACTAGACTTTGGATCTAACTCGAGTTATGATTAAGATTCATAATTTTTATTATAAAATTCATAAAATTAATTAGTTTATCTATTATATATTAGTATGGTAATAAGAAAGGATGTTCAAGCTTGACTCATTTATTGTGGCGAGCTAGCCAAATTCGAGCGGGCTCATTTATAAATAAATTTTATTTTTTATATTGAAAATAATAGTATTTACACCTTAAGCTCATTAATTGAAGCTCAAACTGGTTCATTTATAAAATAATTGTATTATTTCAAAGCTGGGAGTAATAGGAATTGAACTCTAAACGTATTGCTTGCAAGCCAATGTTTACAAACACTGTTCTGGCAGCGGAAAACTCTGTGGGCTTACCTCTTGCCCCCGAAGAGAGGAAGCAGATCAGGTCATGCTGAACATGAGAGTTTTTGCTCATGCCGACATCGTGGCCATCCGATTTGTATTTTAAAAAGCTAAAAAGCCAACAAAACCACGTGGCATTCATCCAAAATGCAAACAGACGGCCACCATATCGGCATGAGCAAAAACGCTCATGTTCAGCATGACCTGATCTGTTTTCCCGAAGAGATGCCATGCTGCGGCTTGCGCAAGGGATGACATCTTGGGCATGGTTTTTTATGTATATATATATATATATATATATATATATATATATATATATATATATATATATATATATATATATATATTCAGTTAAGCCAAAATTCATCTCATCCCAACCCATACACACTTGAATCTAGTGAAAGTCAAACTCATTGACAACTTTCATTTGTGGTGGCAGCCCTGTAGTTATCATGAGATGCATGAGGAAGCACATCAGGTCATGCTGTACATGAGTGTTTTTCTCATGCCGACATCGTGGTCGTCTGTTTGCAATTTGGATGAATGCCACATGGTTTTGTTGACTTTTGAGCTTTTTAAAATGCAAATTGGATGGCCACGATGTCGGCATGAACAAAAACGCTCATGTTCAGCATGACCATCAGCTTCCGATGCATGAAGTATAGAGAGAGGAATGATCAAGTGTGATGTGATTGCACACTTTTAGTGCTTCGTTGCACCTGATCACCCTTCATCTTGGAGATGCAACCTGTCAGCTGTGCGGCCCAAGCAATGATGAAGGGTAATCAAGTGCAGCAGCATAATAAAAGTATACATTGCACATGATCCTCGCTTGAAGAAAGAGGGGGTAAGAGATGAGAAGACGAACACGCAAGGAAAAATTGAAGCTTCTCACTTAAGCCTTAGTGGGGGATTCCTTTCCATCGTTTTACAAAAGAAAAAAACGAAGGGCCACAAAAAAAGAGGGTGTAGCTTTTAGTGTGACTCTTTTGGGGCTTGGGAGTAACGTGGGAAAGGGAATTTCCTTGTCCCCACTCACACCTCTGCAACCCTTATTGATTCCTCCTGTGTTTTGTTCTAACATATGAAAAACTCCCTACTTTGATCCCTTTTTATTTTTTTATTTTTTCTCTCTCTTTTCTTTTTCTCTTTTTCTTTCTCCTTTTCATTTGAGACTTGAGGATGTTTCTTCCTTATGCCACCATGGATCCTTGATGTTGATGGTGACAGTTGATCTATGAGTGCATCCAAAAGCCCCACAAAATAGAGTTATCAGTAGATTGGATTTGGATCTACTTCCAACAGTTTTATATTGAGAGAGAGAGAGAGGGGCGTGAGATATATACTTGATGGGTTTTTAAGGTTTTTGTGTTTTATTTTTAAATTCTCGCCGTACAGATATGATCTATGTACTTGATTTTATAAGGATCAGCTTTTGAAGTGTTCAATTCCGACCCATGGGTGTTTTTTTATAAGGTTAAAAAATCAATTTCAAAGCTTCAAATATCATTTTTTTCATCGAAAACACATGATCCAAGTGTGGATTCTTCGATCATGCCCAACACATTGATGGGGTGGAACTGCAAAAAAAAATACAGAAAGAGCAGAGAAACCCATCAAACATGTATCACAAACATAATGTTCAAGCACCTAAGCTATATATATATATATATATATATATATATATATACGAAAACCCGTAACAGTGGATGAAAAAATGTCTGATGCACGTCGAATGCGTGCCCCACATCGATCTGAGTGTTTTATCAGTTGTCTTTGACTGCGGCTAAAGCCTGTTTTTGGCCTTAACGCACACCTGCCACTGATTGCTCGTGCATCCGACCCAACAGTTGATGATTTGCCCATCTACAGTTACCAGGGTCTGTGGGTTCTAGCGTCGAACACTTTGGAAACTCTGTGCTCGGTGAACATAGTCACCACAGTGAGAGCAGGGGGGCAACTTTGTGCACAATTCATGATGTACTGATGTCGAGATGGCTTGATAAACTAGGGAAAAAACTACTCTTATTCACAAAAATCGAGAAAAACAAAGCGAAAAATACAAGAAAAGAGAAAATAAAAAAAGAGAAACAAGATTAAAGGAAAAGAGTAACTGATTTTATCTCATTTTCATTGATGTCAAAGGCCTTAAAAAGGAAAGTTCATTGATGAGTCATTTTTCATATAACACTAGCAAATACCGCCCTCCCAATGGAAGGCTTAGATGAAGAGTCTTTCTTTATAAGTTTAGAATTTTTTTGTTAATTTATTAATAACTATTTTCTCTCTCTCTCTTGTTTAAGTAGCTTTTAAATTTATGGAAACCTATTTATATCTTCTCTCACGTTTCTTGTTTTACTCTCTCTCATTTAAGGAGTTTGGTAATTTATGGAAACCTCACTCTCTCCCATGTGAGTGACTTGGGCATTATACAAAAATGTATAATTTTATATTATAAAAGACTTGTACATCCATCCAATATACCTTTGTCATTTTTAAGAAGTTTCTTAAGAAAATCAATTTTGTGCAGGAATGCCGCTACAGAGCCGGACCTGTCAAGAGGCCAATGAGACTTGGGCCTCAGGGCCCATGGGCCAAAAAAAATTTAGGAGCCCATTTTTAATAGGGATTCCATTTTCATTAGGGGCCTCCCTGCCCTCAAACTCCTACTATTAATAGGGGCTCAAAAAATTCCAAGGCGCTGCTCTCGAACTCCTACTATTAATAAGGAGGCTATTTTAATTAAGGAGCCCATTTTTAATAAGGGCTCAAAAAATTTTGAAGCCCTGCCCCGGAACTCCTACTATTAATAAGGGGCCCATTTTTTCCCTCCGCCTCAGGCCCCATAAAACACAGGTACTGCCCTGTGCAGCTATAACATCTTTAAGAATAAGTATAGAAAGTTTTGTCTAAAAAAAAAGTAAAGAATACTATTCAGCTAGTGAGCATCATACATCTCGTAAGGTGGGACCGAGCTTGGTCTAATTTATATTTTCTTTAAGACCTTTACGTGGTAAAAATAATCTAATTGCTTACTCAGTTAGGAAAACAATACAACACGTTTTCTTGTCTTAAAAGCTTTAAAAAAATATTATTAATCCACGCATTAAATATGTGACGGTTACATTTTAGGGGTGTCAATGGTTTGGGTTTCACCCAGACCCAATCCGTACCAAACCCTATAGAGTCAGGGTTTGGCGATAAATAAGGCCTGATTAGAGTCTGGGTCAGACCCAAAGGGTCTATGGTCCAAACGGGGCAAGGTGGGGCGGGACACTATTTCTCTGATTCTTTTACCATTGTCGCCTTCTGCCGTTAGAGGAAAGAGAAGAGAGAAATGGGAGCTCGCGCGGCTCATTAGTGAGGAGAGATTCAAGAAAGAGTTTTATGTTAGGGTTAGGAATATATATAGTCGTATAATAGTAATTTTTTTAATGGAGTCAGGGATAGAACAGGATGGGGTGAGGCAGGGTGGGAGAAAGAGTAAGTTCATCCCCGCCTTCATCCCTTACGGGTTTTGATTTTAACCTTCATCCCCGATCCAAACGGGACGAGGCCCCATTTCCCCCTGGTCCACTGCCATCCCTATCTCGAAGAGGAAGAACTGCAGGGAAACACTCTTCCTATTTGTGGAGAGCGCACTTCATATTTCACAGAAAACACACTGCTCAAATTGCTTCCCTCTTGCATCCTACTTGTTATTCCCTCGTTTCTTATCGCTTTCCACCCGCCTTTCTCTTGTTTTTTTTTTTTTGGTTTTCATATTATGTGATTTTTGCTTTTCACTAGTTTCCCAGTCGTTTTCCCCTCACCTTCCTGCACGGTTTCTTTTTCACTTTTCATACGTTTTCACAACTGCTTCCACAAATTCTACTTCATGCTTTGTATTGCTTAATTTTTAACACACTTTCCCACTTTTGCTTTGCGCATTGCTTCCTGTATCCATTTCGTATCTTGGTAACTATGGTGCAGAGTAAAAACGGGGGCTCCCGCTAGGGGTCGAGCTAACCCTAGCTTGACTTTAAAAAAAAAATAACTATGGCACAGAGCAAAGACAACCATCAATATGCAACAGGTTGAATGAGGAAAGAATTGTTTGTGGTGAAACCTATTGCTTCCAAAACAGTTTTGGGGTATCAGAACCAAAGGGACATCATCTAGCCAACTAATTGCAGGAATTGGAGAGAAATTAGGGTGCAATGACTCCTATTGAAGCAGGCAACCATATTATATTAGACTAGACCCGGTCCAAGGGTTATGGGCCCTCACTATAGCACAGCTGAGACTTGACGATTTCCATTGGAAAATCATGAGGAAGTCCGCATGTAAGGATGTAAACGGGTCAGATTCAGAATCCAACTTAATCAAATCCTAGTTAACTGGATTTAGATTCTGTTGAAAAGGGATAGTACCAAATCCAGATCCGACTAGCAAAAACAACCAAGCGGATACATATTTACATATCAGAAGATTCAGATATCCAGGGGATTGGGATTTTGTTCAGTCTCAGATTCAGGTTTGAATGTAGATCCCCAAAACAGAATCCAGATTCATTTGTTGATTGAACACACTTTAACAAATCTGACTAAACAGATTATTCGGTTGGATATCCAACCCAATCTGAAATAAAGGTGGCATCCCATTGGGGCATAGACAATGCCTACAAGCAAAATGTTGCTGCTAAAAAAAGTCAGCCAAGAATTTGCAAACTGGGGACAATAGTGAAGTAAGAATATAGATGCCGCTTAAAATGCGTTTTACAATGTCTAGGACAGCATTTTAACAAACCTTCTTCAGTTAACATAAAATTATTCTTCGATAAAAAGCATGAGAAAGGGAACTTTGTAAACCATGTTTGGAGGTAGGGCTGGAAAACGAGCCAAGCTTGAAGTGTTCAAGGTTGGGATTTGCTCATTCTTGTTACGAGTCAAGTTTAAGTTCATAATGAGCACAAGCTAAACGAGCCAAGATTGACCTGGCGTGTGTACAGAAAAATACATTGTTCAGAGCTGAAAGTAATAGGATTACAAAAGCATACATTGTGTCAAAGCTGAAAGCAATAAAATTTTCTCCAAATCTATTGCATGCAAGCCAAATGCTTTAAGTATTTGCTTTATATTATATTATATGATGTAAAATATATCTAAAATATATTTATTATTACTTAAGGAGCTTGTATGAGCTGAGCCAAGTCTATGCCAGTTGGTCATGTTTGGGGTCCGGAGCCTATTTTATGAGTTCGAACAAGCTCTTTGGCAAACCAAACATGAGCAGAGCCTCGAGCAGCTCAGTTTGTTACCCAGTACTATTTGGGTAACCAAAAATAGGTTTTAGAAATTAGGTGAGAGCCATTTTTCTCAAAAAAAAATACCAAAAATAGGTTTTAGAAATTAGGTGAGAGCCATTTTTCTCAAAAAAAAATCCACATCTCTCTCTCTCTCTCTCCAACTTTTTTCTTCCTCGTCTAGCATACACTGGTGGGCCTATTGCCCTTTCATTTTCCAACATCTACCCTGGTTCATAAGGGATTTCCAGTTTGCCTTTCTAACCATTCTCTGCCTACAGAACGCCCAAAAAGGGTAGGTTTTGGGCCATCCTATGACCAAATACATGCTGAAAAGTAGAGGTTGTCAGTTGGTTGTAGTCATGATACTAATGACGATTCATGGCAGTGACGGTGATACAAACAATGACAGGGATGGTGATGTGTAAGGATGATGATGGTGGTTGTGACAAGGGGGATATGGAAGGTAAGATGTAAATGACGATCGTGATGATCTACTGAACAATAGTGTGATGAGAAAGAAGGTTAGAAAATGATTTTGATTATGGTGGTAGTAGTTACCAACAGAAAGGTATTGAGAAATGTAACAATGACAAGAAAATGATGACAATGATGATTATGATGTTGATGATCACGTTGAGTTTTTTAGAAGGCAAGCAGGGGTTGGACAGACTACCAAGTATACAATAACACGCACGCGTGCACACACACACACACGTGTGTAGCTTATATACATAATATGAAAAAAAATAGAGAATATACAATTATAATATTTGGAAAAAGAGTAGATATACATCTAAAAAATTACAGTTAGTACATGTATATGTGTGTTCCAGAAAAAAAAGACAAGCTTGGGCATAGGCAGGGACTAGTTGGTGTGGCGCCTAGTCGGGACCCTTTAAGTCGAGTACTTAACACCTTTTAAGTCGAGTACCTAGTCGCCAATTTTGACTATATAGTGACCAACTTCTTCAATCCATCTTAAGTATCCTCTGGTTTAGACTTGAAATGTACTAATGTTTTGTACGGTTCATGCATACAAATGCTTCCCTTCCAAAGTCAACCAAATCTCTAGGGGTTATTTATGCAGCATGGAGTCTTCCAATATCCGCAAGTATTTTTGGTGCAACTAGTTTTCTGTTAATTATACTAAAACTTTTTCCTGTCATCTGGATGACCTCTCTAGAGGGTGTTTGCTTGTCACGGAAACTGAGGCTTTCCGCGAAAACACATGCCTGTGGATGCCTTTCCGTGGGGCCCACAGTGGCAAAACAAACATTGGGTTCCCTTTCCGCAAGGAAAGGGAGCTCAAAATCTACGATGACTCCCATTTTCAGCGGAAAGGGTTCCTGTTGGGGGGGGGGGGGGGGTTGTCGGTTCCTTTTCAGTGGAAGGAGAGTCCGCAGAAGAGATGCAGCTGCACCCTCTTCCGTGACAAGCAAAAGCCCCCTAGAAAGTAGAAAGGGAAAAAAATATCTGAAGGAGAGATGGGATGAGAATACACAAAAGAGAGAATGCATAATTAGTCTCAACTCTCAGGGAAAGAGAGTTTCGGTTACCATATTAATCACTTTGTTTATTTCTCTTTATAACAGTTCAGGAGATTAAATTTACAAATAAATAAAACAAAGTCTATTAGTAGCTTTACTGTATTACCAAGGTAATAAAATGATAACTGCATTATATTTATTAAATAGAAATAAATTTGCCATGTTTTGGAATATTAATTAATCTAATTGTACTGAAAGAAAGATAATGTTTTGTCCTATTCTATTATGCTCCCTCTCTCCAACCAAATTGGTCGAGAAATGAAACCTTAAATAAATATTGTAACGATGTATTACCATGGTAATAAAATAATAAGTTACCATTGTAATTTATTGATTAGTACAACTACCATATTATTAGATTATCACTTAATGGGCAACCCAATGCCTCGAGAGGCAAAAAGATGAAAAAACAAAAAGGTAACATTGACAATAAAAAAGGGTTGGTTAGCAGTAGCACTAAACTAAATTCCTGATTTATATATTAATGATAACAACAAAAATAATATTATTATAATATGTTATTAGATGGATCCTTAGACTAATCTGCAAGAGCAAGTTATTCTTGTTTTTTCTGACGGGGAAGCTAGAGGATAATGCCTCGTGGGATTCAAACATGAGACCCCTCACTTATAAAAGAGCAAATTGTTCTTTAAACAACAAAAAATTAATGATATAGAAGAATTCAAATAAATAAAACATCACTAATAACAAGAACACGGTAAAAGTTTTTTGACCATTTACTTTATAACAAAGAGCATGACATGCAACTAGAAATGGCTCACATAATGCATAGCACACCTTTTCAGAAAACAACAATCCTGCTCAAGGTCATCAAAAAATCTGGTTGTGTTTGTGCTCTGATGCTTGTGCCTGGTGAAGCAAGGTAGGTTTTAATTGTACACCATGTACTTCGGTGTTGCACTGAACTTCTGGTAACCTTTGATGACTTTATTTACTGCATCGAGAAAATCTTTCTCAGTAACTGTCTTTCTTCGTGCTCTGATGGCAAACATGCCCGCCTCAGTGCAGACGCTTCTTATGTCAGCTCCTGAATAACATAAAATGTGTTGACAGTCAAGATGCAGGAAAAAAATGAAAACAATTAAAAGTATTTATTGAACTCAAAATGCAGAAAATATGGGCATTCAAAGGTCTGAAAAGTAAGATTTGTGTGAGAAAATAAGAAGGATATTTAGGATATGTTCAGAAATTACAGAAATAGGTGTTCTGTAGCAAAATGCCTCATTGTTACTAAAAGACGCCCCACTAATACTGCACTACCATACATAGTAGAACGAAGGGCAAGTCAGTCACTAGGCAATGAAGTGATGATTTTGCATGATAGTTGTTTCATTGTCCAATGGCCAAATAGCATGTTTACTCATGATTAATCATGAAGATGCACACGCAGAGACATGAATATCACCAAATTATCATGGATTTTTCTTAAAGAAAATAGAGAAGATGGCTGATGCCATTGGAATTGGTAAATTACCAGGTGGTTGGCTGTGAAGAGATAAATCAATGGTTTAATGTTTTAGGTTTCATTTTTCCTAGTCGCATGGATTCTATTCTTATAATATCTTATTTATTAAAATGTTGTAAACTTTTAGTTAAGGGAAAGATTCCTTCTTTTTATGTCACAATTTGAGTTATTAATTTAGAGAATACCTCCCATTTGCTCATGTGGTTCTTAAATTAAGATTTAAAAGAAAATTAACATTACAAAAAATACAATTAAACTGTCAATATAAAAACCTTAGCTTATTTCACTAGTTGCAACTAATCCTGATTTATTTAGCATATTTCCAATTAATTAGAATTCACCAAACTGACTAACCAAGGTTATCCAATTAACTGTGATTTCCCAATTACCATGGTTCCCAAGAAAATGCCAATGACACAACCATGTTACCACCACCACCACCACACTCCTTTATAGATAGAAATGAAATTCAAAGAAGCCAACAGGCAAGATACTTAAACAAACCAGAGGTATGAAACTCAATCAAAAGAAAACAAAAATAGAGTCTACTCAATACCAGTCGAGTTGGGACACAACCGAGCAAGGAGCTCAAACCGGATATCCCTCTCACAATTCATGGTTCTGGTGTGGATCTTGAAAATTTGAGTCCTACTTTCTAGATCAGGCAATCCAAATTCAACTTTGCGATCAAGTCGTCCAGGACGAAGCAGTGCAGGATCCAATGTGTCAGGCCTGAAATACAAAAGAAATCACAGATGTTATTAGTGAGGCTAGAGTAAGACAAAGCTAGTCTTTTCAGCAATTTGATGTGTGAACCTAATTATCAAATTCTCATGCTTTAAGAAAAGATTTGCAAATCCAATTATCATACCAGAGCTATTAAACTAATTATTTAAGTTCCAGCTGCTGAAACGTTTTTCATGATGCTAATTGGCTTGATGCATGACTAACAAAAAGCAATGAATCAAGTTCCAAACCTTGTGTTTAAACCAAAAATAGCTAATCAATTGCATATGTACCTAGTGATCAAATGTCTGGATACCCAACTAGACCAACTCATCTACAATGATTATTGACCTGTGAAGTTGGCCAATAGAAAGTCCATCAGCTACTCCATCTGCTCCAGACAAGTCAACATGGTTTTCTGATCCTGACCTTACAACCCAAGAAACATTCATGACCAGGCCCAGGACTCCTCAAAGTCCTAGGAGTAGAACTTAGCAGCAAAAACTCTGAAAGCATCATCAAGCATTATTTCACAATATGCATAATCAAATACTTTGTTTTAAAGTTCTCATAGCTTTCTGTTTGCTTCATCTTCCACGTAAAGTTCGGGCCTTCCCCTCAAGAAGCTGCCAAGCATAGCCCCATAACCATGTTCTCGTACTCGTATTCTATATTTTTAAAAATAAAATAACCTTAACAAGGAAAAAACTCCAAAGCATATGCAAGGATACAGGTTGATTTGCCTACTAAAGCTCCTAGGCTATATTCTGTTCAAATTCAGATTGAGCACGATAGAAGGGTTGTTCAACCAGTAGTATATGAATCTTTTCTGACATATTATAGCACGTGGTTCTCCGTACAACCAAGAAGGAGTCTGCCTTCGCCAAAACCGCTCTTCTAAACAGACCGAGTCTTCTAAAGCGGATTTGCAATCCTATGAACCAGTAGTTAAAGAAGCTTGGAGGAAGAAAGAGCCTCCATCAGTTACTGCAAGCAATAGATTTCAGGTTTTTTAATCTGAATCTACGCAAGTGGAGGCTGGTGATCCATGTGCATTAGTTCTCCACTCTAATCAACATCACCACCATCAGTTTCCCAGGAAGCTGAACTGAAGCCACCCCTTAGCTTTTCATCCGCTCCAGTTGCTTTGGTGCCCATTGAGAGGTCGGTTGTGCTACCAGGAATGGGCATTGTCACCGACTTTCCTTCCACATCTGATGTTTGCCCCAAGGAAACTTCTGGAACCCATCATACTCGGATGGAACAAGTATCCATTCCTCTTGAGACACCACGTGTGAGTCTGACGTGTAAAACTACTGCTGGTTCTGGAAATCCTACCCAATTGAGTAGACGTTTTGGGGAACTCCCTCAATCAATTATGTGGCACTCTATTCAGTTAAAAGGGCCAGTTGAACCTAGTATACCTGGTCCACATGTCTCTGTTAAATTATATATATATATATATATATATATATTGTTTATCATATAAATGGGAAACAAGTCAAACTGATTTGACTTTGACCCCAACGGCTAGAATTCTAGCAGTTGGGACCAAGTCAAATCAGCTTAACTTGCTCCCAACGGCTTGAATTCTAGCCATTGGAAGGCCTTTCTACCCTTTGTTATGTTCTTTATCTCTTCCCTTTCTACCTCACTCTCTTCTCCCTATTGCATATAAATATGGGTGTTTTCCGCTTTGTAAAGTTATGTTTTTGCACACTTATTCTTTTGAATAAAATATTATATTGTTTACATTGTATGCCTTATTGTGTGTATCCCCTTTGTGGGGTTTATTAGTGTGTTTCTTAGAACACTTTTGTGATTCCCTTTGTGGGATTTGTGAGTGTGTTTCTTAGAGAACACTTTTGTTATCATCCACTCAAGTTGAAGATTGGTGGACTTTTGGTTCGTGATAGAAGATCCTTTGAATATTTTATATGATATCAGAGCTTGGCTCTTTTTCATTCTCATTTAAGTGTTATTGATTGAGACATTGGAAGAGTGTTTCGTGAGATCGTGATTGTGCAAGTGCTTGTGGATCGTGATCGTGCTTCATTACGAGATTTAAGTGATTCCTTGATATTGGTGGAGTGCTCGTGCCTTTATTTTGTTCTCTCTTCTTTTTCTTCCTTCTTCTCTTTATCCCTCTCTCTCTCTCTCTCTCTCTCTCTCTCTCTCTCTCTCTCTCTTGTAAAATGGATGACAATGAAAATGTAACCATTAAACCCGTGAAACTCAATGATTTCAACTATGTAACATGGGCTTCTATCATGAAGCACTTTATTTGAAAAAAAAAAAGTTGTGAAGACTAGTAGATGGGTCTAAAGACTCTAAACCGGAACCTAAGCTAGTTCTCGCCAAGTTAGAAGGTGAGAAAGAGATTACATTAACTGAAAGTGAGAAAACCAATACCATTACCAACTATGAGAAGAAGTGAAAAGAAATGAGAACGTAACATGTCAAGATCATGTTTTGGCTTATGAGTAGTGTCGATCTTAAAAAATGTGCTAGCCTTGCAAAGTTTGAACATGCAAACAAAGCATGAGAGTATCTTAAGAGAATATATTCTCTTAAAGATGTTGAACATACATGTAACATGCATGATAGAGTTTCAACTATGACCCAAGGTGGAAAAAGTATTAGAGAATACTATAATGACTTGTCTAAACCTTGGGAAGAATTGATTCTTTTAGAGCCAAAAT
This sequence comes from Nuphar pumila, assembly GCF_984573655.1. Classification (NCBI taxonomy): domain Eukaryota; kingdom Viridiplantae; phylum Streptophyta; class Magnoliopsida; order Nymphaeales; family Nymphaeaceae; genus Nuphar; species Nuphar pumila. The sequence continues at coordinate 120,395,205 of NC_143256.1, read as the reverse complement.
GGCATTGTCCCAAATATATTGAACTTCACCAAAAACAAATATATGCAATGCATTTTTATCAATTTATTAACGGTTTAAGACCAGAATTTAAAGCCACAATCTATTCTTCTTCATAGAGGAAAAGTTTCCTCTATTAAAGACACTATAGAAGAGTTGAGCATGGAAGAGAATAGGTTGAAAAAGTATGTGGCTAGAAATGAACATGACTCGGTCTTAGCCATCTCTAGACTAGGAAATTATGTTCATACATATAAACCATCTAACTTAGAAGATCAAGAAATGACCATGAGAGAAAGAAAATCATTTGTTATTATTGTCATGAATCGGGATATACTAAGCCCCAATGTTCTAAACTAAAAGAACATTTGAAAAGAATGTTGCTTTGGTTGATTCTTCACAACATTCAAGGGACATTCACACATCCCAAGAATCATCTATTGGAAGCATGTCTTTAGCTCAACTATTAAAAGTTCTTCAACCTCTTCTCAAGGAAGCATCATTTTCAACTCGAGATGTCATTTCATCTTTTTCTAACCCCGGTAAATTTTCTTGGCTCCTTGATTCCGGTTCATCGTTTCACATGACCCCAAATCATGATATATCATCTTAATATCATAACTCAAGTGTGTCAAATGTTTTTATGGCCAATGGCACATCTCTTCAAATTGAAGGAATAGAGAATTTTAAAAAAAAATCTTGAAAATCAAAAGGTGTTTTTATTCCAAAGATTTGACAACATTCATAAATTAAACCTAAATCTTTTATCTATTTCTCAAATATTTGATTATAGCCAAATGAATATTTGGTGTAGGATCGTCAGTCAAGGAAGTTGATTAGGTAAGGCCATAGAGATTGAGGGCTATATTATATGGATTTTTTAAAGATACCCAAAAATGTTTTTTGTTGTAATGTCCAAAAGTTAGATTTGAATGCATGGCATAAAATATTAGGACATTCAAATGTATCAAAAATCCAATATTTTCCAAAATTGAAAAAATTGTGTAACCTTAATGAATTCTCTTCTGAAAAATGTGTTCTTGAAAAAATAAAGAGATTATCATTCAATGATAGAACTTTTGTTTCTTCTAGACCACTTGAGTTAGTTCATTATGATGTTTTGGGTTCAACACCTATACTATCTAAAGGTGGGTATGCATACTATGTCATATTTGTGGATGACTTTACTAGACACACTTGGATATACTTCCTTAAGCATAAATCTGAAATCCTTTTTCACTTTCAAAATTTTCATAAGATGGTTAAAAATAGGTTTGAAAACAAATTTTCTATATTTCGTACTGATTCAGGAGAAGAATTTTTATCAAATGATTTTAAAGATTATCTTAAACTACAAGACATTATACATTAAAGATCTTGTCCACATACACCACAAAACATGGTTTAGCAGAAAGAAAACATAGGCACATCATTGAAACTTCAAGAACCTTACTTATTGCTAGTTATGTATCAAAGAACTATTTTTCTTATAAACAGAATGCCACTATCCTCTTTGCAAAATATTTCACCTATTGAAAAACTTCTTAAACTCTCTGTTGACTATGCTAGATTACAATTTTTTTGTCATTTATTGGTTATGCCGACAACCAAAAAGGATATCGTTCTTATGATCCTAAGACTGGAAAATTATATATTTTTAGAAATGTAACTTTTTTGGAAAAAGGTTTTTTTTTATAAAGTTCAAACTAAGGAAGTAAATGAGTACTCATTGTTATTTGATTTTTGTTCTAACCAAGATATTGATAATTGTGATTGTGATTGTGATTATGACTTTTAAAATGTCATTCAATCAAGAGATGGGGAATCTCTTGATGAAATTCCTTATAATGATCAAACTTGCTTACAATACTCTACACGGGGATGTCCCACACCTCCATGCACACTCAAAATTTTCTCTAACTCAAGTGAAGAAGAACTGCAAACTAAGAAATCATCTAAAGTCTCAAAGCCTCCATCAAAATTTGTTTTATATGATTATTTTTCATCTAAATACCAAGCATGTGGAGCTTTAATTGACTCATATGTAGAACCTTCATCTTATGTTCAAGCCAAAGAATACTTTGAGTGGTATAGAACTAAATGCATTATAAAAAGCTCAAACTTGGCATATTCAAGATCTTCCACAAGTAAATAAACTCATAGGTTGTAGGTGGATATATAAGATAAAAACCATAAGTGATGGAACGCTTGAGAGATACAAAGTTAGGCTAGTTGCCAAAGGATATGCCCAAGAATATAGCATACATTATGAACAAACATTTGCACCTGTAGCCCGCATGACCACAGTTAGAACCCGCATTGCAGTTGCTTCAATTCAAAATTAGTACATATATCAAATGGATGTTAAAAATGCAAATAAAGGTCAGTCTAATATATATTTCATTATTGCTTTTTAAAGAGACAAATTAAACATATTGGGCGCTACTTAAGGATCAGAACCTCCCCACAATGATCTATAATCAGGCCCTAAAACCTTCTCGAAACAATACAAGGCATAGTTTTCAAACAGCTATATATATATATATATATATATATATATATATGTTAAAATGTATATATTCTATACATATATATCTATATATACATATTTGAATGTGTAAACATATAGATAAACACACACACACACACACACACACACACACACACACACACACACACACACACATATATATATATATATATATATATATATATATGTTTCCCTACCCTCGTGGGTAAAGAACCCCCTAGTAAAAAATATAATATTTTTAGTTTTTTGCATATCTAACCCTCCACATGTGAACTACATGTTTGGATTAGTATAAATCAGTGGATAATGCCATATGTAAGATTTTGCAGCGGTTGAAAACTCAATGGCCTACAAATGAACCAAATTTTCAACCATCAAATCTTATTTTTACGTTGAAAAAAAATATGAACCAAGAGTCTATTCCTACTATTTAGACCATGCTGAACACATCCATGGGGTTAGATTTGGTCAAAACAACCTCTCACTGTGAGTTCCAACTAAGGGGTTCCATACCCATGAGGGTACCAAATGCTTTCTTATATCTATAATCAGCATTGCAGCAGTCAAAAATACTAATCACCCATGGTACTGAATATATACATCATAACAGGCATCATCAATCAGCAGAACTATAAGCATGACATGTGAACAGCAGTATTACTTAATACAACAAAAAATCATTAGCTCCATAACAAAAAGATGCACAAAATTCTACTTCTCAAATAAGAAACATCAACCAAAATACTTATCAAGATATTTGGATTCTATTAATGCAGAAACATATAAATGATCAATTAGCATAAGAAAATATGTGATAGGGGTGAACCAAAGCACTTGTCAACAGATCCGGGTTTGATTAATTCAGACTACTGAATGCCAAAACACATAAATGACCAATCAGCAAAACAACATATATGAGATAGGGGTGAACCTGTTGGTTGCCATTAAAACCTTGATGTTTCCACGGGCATCAAACCCATCAAGTTGATTCACAATTTCAAGCATTGTGCGTTGCACTTCATTATCGCCACCTAAACCATCATCAAAACGAGCACCACCTATGGCATCCACTTCATCAAAGAACACAATGCACGCTTTCTTTGAACGGGCCATCTAGTGCAAATCAAACAATAACCTCAACTTTTAACCCATCATGAGCTCAATAACCAAATTCAAGTTTTAGATTACATGATAATTTTGACACATGCCTCTGCAACACTAATTTGACAAGATAAATCAAAGGAACAATCTAAAACTACCACGAGTTAACAACCTGAAAAAGTTCTCGAACCATCCGAGCCCCCTCTCCAACATATTTCTGGACAAGCTCACTTCCAATAACACGAATAAAGCATGCATCGGTTCTATTGGCCACAGCTCTAGCCAAAAGTGTTTTCCCAGTTCCAGGAGGGCCATAACACAGCACTCCTTTAGGAGGATCAATTCCAAGCTTCACAAATTTCTCTGGATGAAGCATGGGCAACTCAACAACCTGTTCAACAAAGCAAGGGCTGCAGCTTAGGAGCTTAAAGGAGAAGCCAATTAAGCCAGTGTTATCAACACTAACATAATAAAAGGAAAATAACCACACGTAACTCCTGCACAGCATTAAACTTAATGTGCCCACCAATTTGATAAAGTCAAAAAAAGTAATAAATGGTTTAATATTTCCCACTACACCAATGTAGTACGACAAATGTTTTGAGGCTCTGAGCTGAAAACGCTTATGTTCCAATTAATGAAACCTGTAATGTGTAGCATAACGATCTCCATGAGCATGAAGAGATGCTCTGCTTAGGTAACCTGGAAACCTAGAATCATACTCATAAATCATGTTCTTGGGATTTTCTTGACAAGGAAAACCCCACGAATTTGTGTATCGCCTTTGGGGTAATCTATCTGAAAAATATTGGAACAAATATGAGAATATAAAAATAAAATTGATTCAAATTCAAAGAAAATAAAACATCGGGTATATCACACTAACTATTCTAAAATCATGAGCTATTGAAAACACAGGTTATAAAGTAGATTTAATGTGAATTTATCAGGAATCTCATTTTTTTAATTTATCATGTTAAAATCGTGGCGCGCTTCAAGTTACAGCAAATACTTGTGACCATTGTTGTGAAAAGCGTTGAGGCGTAGTGAGGCGCTCCACCAAAAACCGAGGTGAGGCGTAAGCCTTGAGGCGTAAAGCGTAAGCCTTGAGGCGTAAAGCGTAAGCCTCGAAATTTTCTTTTGAAAACTTTAAAAAAATTATAAAAAAAATCTAAAAATACAAATAAATAAAAAAATGATTTATTGATGAAATAACAACCAATAAGAAATAGAAAATCTCTAATAAGTACTAAAAAATATGATATTAACATATAAAAGTAACTAAAAACTGATTATATAACTGAAAAATATATGAGATTAACCAAAAAAAGTTAAAATATACTAAGAAACTGATTACATAACTGAAATAACTGGAAAATATATCAGATTAACCTACAAAAGTTAAAATATAGGAGATTATTCTAAAAAATATGAGATTAACATATAAAAGTAACTAAAAAATGATTACATAACTGGAAAATGTATGAGATTAACCAACAAAAGATAAAATATACTAAGAAAATGATTACATAACTGGAAAATATATGAGATTAACCAACAAAAGTTAAAATATATGAGATTATTCTAAAAAATATGAGATTAACATATAAAAGAAATTAAAAAACTGATTACATAACAGGAAAATATATGAGATTAACCAAAAAAAGTTAAAATATACTAAGAAACTGATTACATAACTGAAATAACTGGAAAATATATAAGATTAACCTACAAAAGTTAAAATATATGAGATTATTCTAAAAAATGTGAGATTAACATATAAAAGTAACTAAAAACTGATTACATAACTGGAAAATATATGAGATTAACCAACAAAAGTTAAAATATACCAAGAAACTGATTACATAACTGAAAAATATATGAGATTATCCTACAAAAGTTAAAATATATGAGATTATTCTAAAAAATATGAGATTAACATATAAAAGTAACTAAAAAACTGATTACATAACTGAAAAATATATGAGATTAACCAACAAAAGTTAAAATATATTAAGAAACTAATTACATGACTGAAATAACTGAAAAATATACGAGATTAACCAACAGAAGTTAAAATATAGTAATATACTAAGAAACTTATTACATAACTGAAATAACTGGAAAATATATGAGATTAACCTACAAAAACTTTGTTGATTATGTCTCAGAAATCTTGTTGTAAAATAAAAAATAAAAAATTCCGCCTTGAGGCACAGAGGGCTGCGCCTCAAGGCGAGGCGCGCCTTTTGCGCCTCAAGGCACATTTTTTATAACACTGCTTGTGACTATGCTTGGAATATGCTAAAATCATGATATGTTGAAATATGCTATAAACCAAATTTATGGTGATTTTATCAGAATCTTCATGTTCTCTCAATTTCAGGCTCATGCACAAATAAAACTCCATTTCTGTATCAGAAGTCTTCTATATGATGTTAATCATGTGTAATTAGACCTAAATATCTGAAAATATGAAGGTAGATATGTGTGAACTGGATCAACCAGGTGGGTTGACTCAGTAGAAGGGGCTACTCGACTCACTTGAATTAGTCACTGGGTCAACCTCGGGTTTTTAAACTATGAATTTCCTATTAATAGATAAATAGTCATTCCAAAATTATAGATTAAATGCAGTGATCTCATCATCTTTCCACCATAACTGTGCACAACATCATAGCCCAGCCTGTTAATGTGCATTACAGATTAAACATATTTCTGATCCAAGCCACATTGTTTACCACATAAGAGTGTTCCGATTATGGGCCATTTCCTGGCAGGAAAACCTATTTGGGAGCCTAACAAATAGCCATTGGAATTTTTAATTTAATGCAGTGATCATGCAAGGATTTTAGTCCAACCTGCAAACGCACATTACAGATCAAACCTATTTTTTATCATCCCAGATTCTTTAACATATTAGGATCTTCCAAATCTGAGCCATTTTCTAACAGGAAAATCTATTTTGCAGACAAACACAGGGAAATCAAAGCTGGGTCAGACATGAACTGAACTCAAAATGAGCCCTTCATCGTCCTTGTCAAGAATCAAGATCACCCAATCTAAGTTATTGCCACTATATTATGTACAAGTGTCATTACATGATGTACAGGAACCAACACCCCATAGCAACAGACTGAATCTGGCAACTCTAGTACTCACCTCTCTCATCTTTTCAATCTGTTCCTTACAACCACCAACATCGTTGTAGGTAACGTCTGGTTTCTCCTCTACAGTCATCATTGTAACACTTGGATCAATTTTTGGTGGCAAAGGAATCTGAATTTGATATTTATTTCGATCAACCCTGCAATGTAAAAATGATCATAACAACAATATTAGTGCATAAAAATATATGTAGGGTATCATCATAAATCCTTTTCAATTTTGTAAAAAGTGTTCCATAAGGTGTGTCGGAAAGGTCTAAGTTACATATTTATCATACCATATCATATCATAAAAAAAATAAAATAAAATAAGAATAGTGAAAAACAACTTTTGAAGGAAAGGTGAACTCTCATTGAAAGACAGAAATAAAAGAGTGACAAGCAGTCACCTCCAAACAGAAGAAAACAGAAAAATAAGACCAGACAGTAATAAAAATAAAAAAACAAGAATCAAATAGAGCTGATTGTGTGTGTGTATATATCAAGACGATGGTCTTATCCTGTTGTGTCTGATCCAACTAATATCGTGCCCACCTACTTATCCTTTAAAATAGGAAAATTTGGTATTGAATCCTGCTATTAATCACTAGAATACTTTCAGTTTTCCCTTTAAAAATGTTGTTATTTTCTCTTGCACCAGTTATAACCACCAGGCAAAAAAATCCATCAATGCCAAATAGTCTTCCATACAAGAAAAAAACAAAATAATAAATAGAAAAAAGAAGTCAGATAATAAGAATCACATATAATCAATAAAACTAATAACATCAAGCAAAACTAGATGCAGAACATGAATACTTCAATAAACAAGATAACGAGACATAACAATTGACAAATAATACATGAGATAAACATATAGAATTAAACGGGTTGAGTTCAGCTCAGATGTGGGCATTACCAAATACGATTAATCGGATGTCCTAAATCAGAACCGGATTTAGGGATGTCAATGAATTGGATTTTATCTGCTATCCGAAAGAATTTGATTCTGTTTAGTTGCATTTGGTAAGTCAAAACCATATATGATTACATCGGATGCATATATGGTTTTGACTTTTTGTTATTGAATACGACAAATATCTGAATTTGCTGGATATCCAAATCTGTTTACATGTAAAAAAAGTGGATCTGCTATGAGCTTTCCAGCATTCAAATCCAAAACTGAATTATAATCCATTTAGCCAACATCAGATTAGTCAGATATGATATTGGCTACATCCGATCTGAATCTGAACCATTTACATCCCTAGACTGATTCAGATTCAGACTCGAATGAGAAATAACTAAAACTGAATCCGAGTCCAACTGTGAATTAGATAACTGAATCCGAACCAAAATCCGCTTAAATATGTAGATTGGGTCAGATCCGCCACTGGAGTTTATGTAAAACATCTTTCCAAAATATTACACAAGTGTGGGAGTGGCCATTTGGTTGTATGACAGTGTTCAAAGACGTCAACATAGTAGAGGTCATACATTCGAGTCTCATGGGTACCTCTTCTTTCTAAGACATGAAAATCCAATCGGATCGTAGTAAAAACCGAATCAATTTGGATTCTATCATGTTCTACCAAATCCAACCCGTTTTCAAAATTGGATTCAGTTTCTTTAACCAAACCCAACTAATCTGGTTCGACTCGGTCGGATATCCAATCCAAACCCAAACCATTGACATCCCTAGATCAACAATAGCAAATTCATAATTAACATATATAGGATACTAAATAAGTCAAACCATGCATAAAACTATAAATAATTAAGAGCTCGCTTGTTTCATGCAGTTTTCATGGGAAATTGCTAAGCTAGCATCACTTTCCCTCCCTTTTCCACCATGGGTGAAACAGACACCCAAGCATCAAGTTGGGAAAATGCCATACTAACACAAATGGACCCTAGTTTTTCCACTACCTTCTTTTTTTCATGTGTAAAATCCCTTCATACCTTCCCCCATATGAAAGAACTTTCATGGGAAACTGAGATGGCAGGACTTGTTAAGAATCTGTGCCCCTTTTCATGAAAGACTCTACCCTTCCATGGGAATCAAACAAATGAGCCCTACGTATAAATGGAATATCATGTTAAGTATCAGGTTAAATGGTATTTTAATTTTATAACAGATCATACATGGCATCATAGTCACAAATATCGTCGATATTTTGAAAATATCACGATATTAAAGCTAGAAAATGGAAAATTTATATTAAAGGTAAAATATCGGGATATTTTCAAAATATCGGCAATTTATATATATCGCGATATTATCATTGCCACGCCCAAGCAGCAGTTGCTTTTTCAAAACCGTTAGTGTAGGAGTGTTTCGGGATTTTTGAAAAAAAGGGATACATATATCGTTATTGGTTTTTTAACAAGTTACTTTTGGTACAAATTGTATAACTTTTTGCTTTATGGCTTTAACTTTAAGGCTTTTAACGTAAGGGGGTCTTTTGACCTTGACACCCCATAATCAAATCCTGCGGCTGCGACAGGGAAAGAAAGAAGGAAGAGAAAGAGGAAGGAAAGGAAGAGAAAGAAAGAGGAAGGGAAGGAAGAAAAGAAGGAACGAACGAAAGAGGAAGTGGGTTGTCAGTGGCTGCTGTGCGACAGGGGAAGAAAGAAGGAAGAGAAGAGAAGGAAGAAAAGAAGGAAAGTAAAAGGGAAAGAAAAAAAGAGGAAGGGAGCCGTTGGTGGCTTCCCTGTGACAGCAGAGCTGTCGTTTTGTTTTTTAAATCCCGAGAGATTTCCCCGAGATTTATTGGGAATATAAAACACCAATATTATACCTCGCCGAGATATAGCTGATACCGATATTTGTGACTATGGATGGCATTCATCCAATAAAAACATATTCTAAGGCACTTTGATATAAGACAAGCTTTGCATTGACAAAAACATATGTTGCAAACCTTGTTAACCTGCTATCAACTTTATGTCATTTGTAACTCTCTCATCAGGTTTAGTGCCCATGTATGATTATATGTGAACTTTGTAATTTTTTTTTTTTGCATGTTTCAACAATATAGGACATTCCATCTATTTCTCCAATCTCAAGTATAAAATCGAAGTAATGTGTTGTACATGGCACCACTGCACTTAACATGGATCACTTTGCCAGTTGCTTTGAAGTTTGTTGCACTATCAAATAACAAATTGAAGTACATTAGAAGGTCCAACTTCTTTTACTACCTCAAATATCTCAGCCAACTCATGTTGTCTTTGGCCCATCTAACATAACGGTCAAATTAAAAAATATCACTCCCTTACAATATAAGACCAAAAAGTTTTATCGAATTCCATTCTCTCAATTATCCTACAAACAAAAGAATTGAAATTTTATCAAATAATCTTTCATTTCCTTTAATTTTATTAACATTATACAAAAATAACTTTCAAAATGACATATTTAGACCTTTTATGTTTTAAGAATAAACACAATCATTGTTTGTCCAACAATTTTTGTGCTAGAATTTTCAGCATCTTGATATCTCATCCACAGATGTCACCCCTTGTGGAAGAAATTTAAGGAATCAGCATATTAGTTATTAACTTTACTGATCAATATTCTTAAAGCAAAATGTTATTTTCCTTGTCTTTTCGAACTTAATGAGAACTATACAAATATCAACTATTCAAAAACTCAATCAACTAATTTTTTTTTCAAGATTTTCTACAGTTTTTTGTAATTTCACCTAGAGTAGCATTTTAATAACTACTAGTTAGCACTTCTACAAGCATCATAGGAATTTAATCTTCCTTTAGGAATTGGTCTAAAAATGTTCCTAAAGTTAATCTCAAGAACATCATTTTGTATTTTTTTGGAAATCAACAGTGAAATAAAGGTTATTAGGGACATCTATAGGAAATAAAAGGAAAGACAGTAAGTGTAATGATATTAATGAGAGGATCTATGGATATATGCTGAATTCAAAAGGAATGAAAACTAAAATGAAAGGAAAGAGTTTGTACACCCACCCAACACGCATGCCTTCTTCAACATCGGTTGGTGAGACCTTGTCGCCTAATCCAACAACAAACTGCATCCAAAAAGTGCTTCAGAACCCAATTAAAGATCCCTATCTTTCAAAATTATTTGTACAAAAGGGTTAGGTGTGAATAGACCTTGGCAATCTGCTTGACATTTATAACATACTTGGCATCCTCAGAGTTCTGGTTGATTATCTTGGAACACCTTGCAACCTATTTGCAGAATCAGACTAAGATTTAGTAACGTTTGTAAATCAGAAAGTGCAATATCAACCTTGAACTAACATGTAGTTGACCTAAAGAGCAACTAAGCAAAGAAAAATTAAGACATCATATACTATAGTCACCTGTAGAGGTTGCTCTTCTTGCATCATCTGCTTGTCAGAAACAAGATCCCACTGGCTGGGTGCAGCCAAGCCTGTATCCGACTCTTTGATTCCTGTTCGAAAGAGGGGAAGAACACATCTAAAATGAAAACAAGAATAAACAAGCACTTTTTAACTTTCAACCAGAACAGAAAGTTATAAACAACAAAGGGACATATCCAAACACGCAAAGAGAGAGAGAGTATGTATGTGTGTGTCACATGAACAACAGCATGCTTCTTAAAAATAGCATAAGAATAGGAGTGACAATCATAAGGTAAATGCATTCAAAACCTCTTTAGTTAAGCAGAATCAGTAGAAATATACCAAAACAATGGGTTTATGCCTTCGATCATGCATGTTAATACCTTTATTTTCTTTCAGAACAATTGTTTGGATATAAAAGTATCCACTCCAACAAGGAATCAAACAACAAAAGCACAATAACTTCTAATTTCTAAAATAAAGCCGTTCATAGGTCAATAATTTGTACAGATATTCCGAACATGGAGTCCACAAGTGAAAAACTCATGGCACTTGGTGCCTGTCCATAGATGAATTCAGAGGAAAAAATAAAGGACGTAGCACATAATCCACAAGCCATGACCTATGTGACCATCCATAGTTAGGTCTAGAATCTAGATTCTTGGAAACAGAATGAGAGGCTAAGTGCTTGGCAACCTACAACCCCGACCTTCTGTTGGTGGACATGGTTATGACTAGATTCCAGCAAATTATGAGGATGAATATGCAGAACACGACTAACTGAGTTAGAGAGAACAAAAGCTATATAAAAAATCATTTATTGATGACAAAAAGCAACTCTTACCACACAGATCATTAACCTTCTTTGCCATCTCTTTGATCTCCTTCTCCACTTTCTTTATGTTGTTGGAGTAAGGTCCAAGACCCTGCACCCAAACAACGCATAAGGCAAGTCAACATTTTTTTTTCGAAAGAAAGTCGATGATGCTCCTAATAACACAAACAAAGCAAAGGAGAAAGCGACACAACCAATGTCATTTAAATAAAAGAACAAAAACGGGAGAGCTGAAGCACAATCAAGATGTGCAAATGAAATTTGCTAAGAATGAGCTAACACTATCCGAAAAAGAGAGAACTTAACCAAAGAGATATTAAGCAATAGACATTGGTACCAAACAAATCTGAACCCAAACCATGACGTGCCACAAGCAAATAAATTCACGACAGAGATAAACCAAAAAAAATCAAAGTAAGGCCAAAAAAACACCAACAGATTAGAAAAAAAAAAAGAAATTTTCCCCTTTTCTTTTAGTCGGAAGCCTCAGCTAAACCCCTGAACCCGATACCAACGCTAGTTCGACAAAAAAAAAATAATGACGGTTCCCGACTTCTTTCGAATAAAACGTGCAATAAAAAAAAGCAAGATTCAACGCGAACAGACCAAAAAGAAATCACGAAATCGCAAAATCTATAAACGATCCTGAAAAAGATCCTGATTCCCAGCTCGATTTCACTGAAACGGATAAGTAAACAGTTCGTGCAAGAAAAAACTCACAATTCTACCGATAACAAATGCATCATCAAAACCCTAACAATAAAATCCAACCGAAAGAAAGATCGGAACATCTTAACCTAAAAAACTCCACAAAATAAGGTAATGTTGCGATTTCTTTCCTAAAAGATGCAAAATCTCAACTTTCCTCGTTGCGTTTGACGATTTTTTTACCGATAACATAATCATCGATGCGAAGATTAAAACTAAAAAAATATATATGATGAGCGAAATCAGGAAACTTACGTAAGTCTTGAGGAGGGCGATATCGCCTTCATCGAGAGGGCGAGGATTCTTCTCGTTGAGTTCCTCCTCTGGTTCGGGCGCCATCGCTTCTTCTTCTTCCTCTTTCCTCTTTACTCTTTCCTTCTGTCTGCTTCTCTTCACTCTTTTTTATTTATATCCAGATTTTTGAGCGGAGCCGAGCTTGGGTGATTGGAGCTCGGCTCAAGCTCGAGTCGAGCTTGGCATAAGTTATGACACATGACACATTACGTAAAAAGACACGATACGAAAGTAAAAGTGTGATCCTTGCGACATAACCTTGAGTGCTCAAGTTCGATCCCTCGCATTCTAGTTTCTTCGACCAGGGGCAACTGACGGCGAGTGCAAACGGGTCGGATTCTGAACGGATCTTGCTGGACCGAAATCTGATTTCCAAATACAAATAGTAGATCCGAATTTGGATCCGAAATTGAATAAAATCAGATGAGGTAATGTTGAATCTAAATCCGAAATACATGTGGTAATACTGGATCCAGAAAAAATAGATCAAAAACTCTCTCTCTCTCTCTCTCTCTCTCTCTCTCTCTCTCTCTCTCTCTCTCTATATATATATATATATATATACTACTTATGTGTTTGTGCCCACCCTAGTTTAGATTCTTAGATTTCTATAATCAAGGCCCCAAAAAAGTCAAATATATTAAGATATTCAATTCGAGTCCAACACGTTATTTCCAAAATTTGTAAGAGCCACATAATTTCAAAAAATTTAATGAAAAATTATTGATAAATGAGAAATTCTGATTTCTGGTTTGATTTACCTATATGAGTGATTAAAGATTTATTTTCATTTTTTGACTTGTTTTAGTAAGGTTGGCAATTGTTGGTTAATTGATAGGTAAAATACAAATAATTTATTTATTTATCAAATAAAACAAATTATTATTTGTCTGGTTAAATTAAATTGGTTAGGATGACTAAATTAGTTAAACAATATAGCCAATATATATAGAGAGAGAAAAATCATAGATCAATTGTTTTAACATCATTGGTTTGGATTTGAACCCAATTGAGTCTTAATTCAAAATGGGAATCCAACGAGGAAGGATGACCCAAGTCTTGAAAAGTCAACACACACACATATAAAGAAACAAAATAATAAAATATAATACAAATGGGGTTAGAGCTTGGATTTTCAGTTGGGTTGGGATTGAACCCAACCCAATCCAAATAGGGGGGTCGACTTTCCCATGTATAGACCTTCCCTATGCCATGTGCACATGGGAAAGAGAGGCGCTTTGAAAATCGCATGAGAGGATCCTCCTCGTGCACATTCTTCTCACATGCATATTCTAAAGTAGGATCTCAAGGCTAATTCCAAAGTGGATAAAGCATTTTCAAATACCTATATCATGATTACCATTTCGATAAAATTTATAAAAGTTGTTTTTACTTGAAAAAATGCATTTTTGATGGGAGGGTTTGACCTCATTTCAATCATCTATCTTCTTTATTCAATCCTAGACATACATCACCAATTAACCCTAGGCTAACTCTATATAAGGATGTCAAAAAGGTGAAGAGGGGTTGTAATAACCTCATTTTTTAAAATCTTTCTCTCTTTAATCTATTTTTCCCTTAACAAATTTTACTTTGGAGTTGTTTTGAAACTTGGGTTTGAAGTACCAAAAGGGACTTCACACAATACGATTTTAAGGAGATGGTTTTGCTTGTTCTTGTGATATTGTGGGGTTTGATCTTCAAATATGTAAGTAAATTTACCACTAACTAGTTTGTTCATGCTTTGATGGTCATCCATCATACATGTATTTATTTTGTAATACATGTAGGTATGACTATGAATATGCATGAAAAAAACCCATGTACATACTTTTAGAGGTCATCTATAATTATTTTGTAAACTAATTAGAATTTTAATGGTGATTTTCTATTTTTAATACATGTTCATGTTTAGTTCTCATGTATTTAGATTTTAAATGGTGATTTTTTATTTTTAATACATTTTCATTGTTAGTGCTTATGTATCTTGATTTTTAATGGTGGTTTTTCATTTTTTATACATGTTCGTGGTTAGTTCTCATGTATCTTGTTTTTTATGATAGTTTTTATTTTTAATACATGTTCATGGTTAGTTCTCATGTATTTATATTTTTAATGGTGTTTTCTATTTTTAATACATGTTCATAGTTAGTTATCATATATCTAGATTTTTAATGGTGGTTTTCCATTTTTGATACATGTTCGTGGTTAGTTATCGTGTATTTAGAATTTTAATTGTGGTTTTTTATTTTAAATACATGCCCATGGTTAGTTCTCATGTATTTTAAATTTTAATGATGATTTTTTATTTTTAATACATGTTCATGGTTAGTTCTCATGCATATTGCTTTTTATGATGTTTTCTCATTTTTAATGCATGTTTATGGTCAATTCTCATGTATCTTGAATTTTAATGATGGTTTTTTCTTTTTAATACATATTCATGGTTAATTATTTATGCATCTTGGATTTTAATTGTGGCTTTCCATTTGTAATACATGTTTATAGTTAGATCTCATGTAATTGAATTTCTAATGATGGTTATCCATTTTTAATACATGTTCATGGTTAGTTCTCATGTATCTTACATTTTAATGGTTGCATTTTCATGTAGATGCATGTTGGTACATGTTAATCATCATGTACACACATGTATGAACCTTAAAAAAAACTATAATATATGTCCTTTTTAGTAGGCATATGTGCATGTGCAATACACAAATACGTTGGATTCAAGGATGAACCGAGAGCAGGTTTTAAATGTGAAACCGCACAAGAGTTATAGGATCCAACTCATAAGGTATTGTCTTTGTTAAAAGGAAAATATATATAATATATATGTATATCTTAGCAGTTTTTAAATATGCTATGTTTCAAAGGAAAAAATATTAATATCATGTTTTTTTTTGTTTGCTAGCAAGGTTTAGACTATACTTAAATCTAGTTCGGTTCAGGTCAGATCTAAACCCAGGCCAATTCAGACCAAACCTAAACCTGGTTTAGGTTTAGATAAAGTATGAACCTAGGTTAGTTCGAACTGGACCTGAATCTGGTTTCAGTTCAGATCAGGTATGAACCAGTGAACCCTGTTTGAGAATGCGGTTTAAAAAAAAAGATAGAAGAAGATGAAAAGTATATATTATACCGTGTCCTTGGAAAATTCCTAGCGTCTTTGATAACTAAGCTGGAACAACCTTGATGGGATTCAAAACCAAAATGGTTATGATAATGCAACTAAACTGTCCAGCTATTTCATTCAACCCTGGGAAATTTCCCAGCTTGCATATAAAAAATCAAGAGAAGTAGCTTAATAACTAATAAGAGGTAAATGTGGCATTCAAAATTATGATGCTTCTAGTTGGGGAGACTATGATCATAACAAATTTTGGATTTATTTACAAATACATACCCTGTTCTTTTTTCATGGATTATATATATATTTGAGATTGTATATATTTTAACTGCTGTTTTTTTGTTCTTTTTCTTTTAAATGCGACTACAGATGTGATCTATATGCTTCGTTTTATAAAGACCAGCTCTTGAATCATTCGATTTGATGCATAAACAAGTTTTTTTAAGAATTTAAAATGAACAGCTCATAATCTTCACAAATATTCAAGCATAAAAAAATAGCAAATTTTCATTGAACAAAGAAAATCCAACAGTTGATTCCTAGCAAATTCACCATGCAGAACACATATACATGGTTGAATTTGCAAAAAAGTGTTGAAAATGCCCGGTTTACATGTTAGTTCTTATATTCTAGTGACTATATATTTATTTACTGGTGCAAACTTGGTTTAGACGTGCAAAATTCAAAAAACGACATTCAGCAGTGGTTAGAACTGTTGCTAAAAGGGGTTTTCGGTGACAATCAGTTTTAACCACCATTAAAAACTCCCTTAGAGGTAGTTTTGACTTCTACTAGAGGTCTTTATTTACTTTGATCTGCAGCTATTAGATGTTGGCACCTACACCTCTCACTCTCTCTAAAAAACAAAAAAAAGCAAGATTTACTATTTAAACATGTAAACAGAGTTTGTGTTTATTTATAATAATGACTTCTAAGTAATTTTTTTGTAATTATAAAATCAAAGAAACAGCAGCAAATATTTACCCTCATTGGGCTTATATTTGATAGTAATGAAGGTGCAGAACTAGTGAGCTAAAAATCATAGGTGCAAGTTGTATCAACTCAATCCAACCACATAGATATGTTTAACATAGTCTATTTCTCAGAGAACGAAGATTGGATCTTTTTAAAAAAAAAAAAAATTTGAGTTACAAAATTTTAGTACATTGTGGGCTGTTGATTTTTGAAGTTTAAAAAAAATCGGATCACATGATTCAAATACCATTTCTAATCTGACCTGTTAGATCACATCCATAGGGTCTGATCTTAAAAACAAAAAAATCTAATAAATATGAAAAGAAGGTGATTTTTATTCAATCTTTTCATACTTTCATAGTACCAAATATTTACCCTTCTTATCTTTATAAATAAGGGGAAATGTTGGCTACCCACATGGATTCCAAAACTCCCAGTTTCGAAACTCATAGATGGAGGTTGTTTGTCCAAATCTGATCTCATGAAAGACCATGGACAAAATAGTAGGAATTGAACCCTGAATCCTATTTTTTTGAACATAAAATATGATTTTTAAGAGTTGAAATTCAATACTTTGTAAGCTGTTGATTTTTCACCCCTTTGAAAATCTGGCATGTACATTGGAGAAACATGATCCAAGTGCCAGTTTCTACTAAACCAAACATGTCCAAAGCGTCCAAGTGCGCAAATAAAAAATTCAAATAAATAAATAAATTATAGGTTTCCATTAAAGAGTTTGCAACACACGTGTAACGAACATTTTTCCTGTAAATAACTTCTGTATTTGTCATCGGCAGACATTATATAGAAACTCATTCAAACGAGGAGTTGGGATCCAGCGAGCGCCTAAGTGATCGGCGATATGACATTAGCTAATCACATGACAGCATTGTATTGGGGCACGAAGGAGCACCCAAGTGACCGGTTACATGACACTAGCTAATCACATGACAGCATTTTAGGAGGCATGAAGGAGTGCCCGTGACACTAGCTAATCATATGTCGGCATTGTATGTAGCTAGCGAAAAAATGCTGCCAATAAAAAGTGCAAATTATTTTATGGAAGCCGATATTCGAGGATTTATTTTTGAAAGGCCAGCTGAGATTAGGCAGACCCCTACTAGATATCTCTATGTGGCTGAGGGATTCGAACCGGGACGTCAGGACCCCGCTTACCACATGGGATACCAGCTCGGTGGTTGATCTTCAAGGATTTGCCAAGGACCTAAGTCACAAGGACTCAACTTGAAGGTCGACACGTCCCAACATGGGTGCGGACACGAGTGCATCTTTGGACACGGGGTGAACACGGTCAACGAAGAGTCATACTTGGTCAATGCACCGGGGCCGAGTCTGTTCATGTTTTGGACTAGGTCAACTTTGACTAAGTTTATTTTTGTTCATTTTTAGGGCAAAACCCTAAAAAATTGATATATATATATATATAGTGGAGTCTTATTATTGTTATATTTTGGTAAGTTTGTGTTGTTAAGAATTATTTTTTTTATTTTTGCTTTAAAATGTACAATCTTATTATTAATATATATATATATATATATAGCCGAGTCCCCGTGTTCAAAATTTTTGAAATTGCACCGCACCCGTGTCACACCCGCACCCATGTGACATAGCCAATGACACGTTTTGCTACTATTGGCCAGTTAGCCATTTGATTGAGCTCATGTTCGGCTTAGATGGCCAAATCCAGCTCTAATTCATGCTTATAGCTGGCCAAGATGTGAATGTTTTGAACAAGTTTTTCTTTATTTTTTGTTCCTTTTTTTCTGAAATTTATTTATAGGCAAGCTAGGAGGTATCTCTGATGACATTGGACCAAAACCTACTACAACACTTTCATTTATTTTACTGTCCGTGTCACAGGGACACGCCATATTGGGGGTGTGTCCCTGATGACACAAGTGGAGGCATTATGAGACTCGGGCATGGACACAGACACGGACACATATGGCATTATTTTAATATTTTGTGATATTTTTAATAAGACATGTAATTTTATTATTAAAATATCAAAAATAACTTTTTATTGATTAAAAAAATGGGGCCCTCATACCCTATTTTCTGAAAAACTTTTGAACTTGCGAGTCGAACTCGCATCATCTGTCATCGTGCTGATGAATCTTTGTGACATAGGTCACTGGAGCCCTTATGTGATCGGGCCATTTTCCAGCATGATCTGAGGGACACCTAGACGTTTATCTGTATATGGTCCAATTACTATCCACTTTAGGACCCAATTACGCCTAAGAATGCCAATTTCAGACCTGATCCACCTAGATCTGTTCAGTTTCTGATTTATTTATTATTTATTTTTTGTGGATATATAACCAATGAAAACCACCTCTTTCAGTCTGCTTTTGCCCACCAGCAACTACACCCAGCTTCAGCCTCCTTGCAAAGGATGCAGAGTTTATATGTACTCTTTGGATGCTGTTTGGCACCCTTTATTGCTAACCATTGGGCTGGGCTAAATTTGGCTTTAACAAGCTCTCTCTAGCTTATATGAGCTTTCTCTCACTCTCTCTAATTCCTTACCTACCTCCCTCTTTCCCATTAGTTCAAACCTTGACTTAGTCAAGGCTATGCCCAAGTTGAGCCTAAAGTCTAAGAATTAGTTCAACCAAAAATCTACCTAACCGAGTCAAGAGGCTATTTAAGGCAGTCTATAAGAAGTTGATTAGTCTCACCTAGTGCGAGGTACAAGCTGACATGTGAAAACTTAATTATATATCGGGAGCAGAGTTGCATGAATACCCATTGCATCAAAGACTTGATCCTAAGTAGAACAATTATCACTTTAAAGATAGTGCGTCTAAAGCGTGCCTCAAGCATACCAGGTTAAAACTCAATTGCCATATTCACAGGTTGCACCTACCAAATAAACAGAGCTAAGGCTAGGCAACATGCCAAATGAACATAGCTAAGGCTCAGCTCCTTCTTATGGCGAGCCAAGCCAAGCTTGAGCTCATAGAGCACCCAAGCTAAATGAGCCAAGTTTGATCTGGCTCATTTACAAAAGGATTCATTTTTGCAAATATGAGAAAAATATAATTTGGATCCTAAATGTATTGAGCCAAGTTCAAACTAACTCCAATTACAAGATTAAACATTGTTTTAAGGGTGTAAGCAATAGTATTTGAGTTCTAAACTTATTGGCTATAAGGAAAACCCTTCAACCATTTAAACCCTATGATACAAGAGAGAAGGGGATGGTCCTGGTTAATTTTTTGTTAGGTCCTGTTATGACCCTCTAAAAGTTGTAATTTCAAGTATTTTTTACTTGATTTGAACTATTAGATGTATTTTATCATTTCTTGTTTACTAAGAAACAAGCTTTCAAATTGATTTAATGTAAAAAAATATAAATATTTTATCATCAATTTTTAGTATAACATCAACAACCATTTATTTTTTTTGCTTCTTTAAAATACATATCTCAACATAAAAATCTTAAGCAAATACATAATTGCTATTGAGTAAACAATCACAAACACATAACGGTATAGACTGATCAAAAAATACTTAAAAGTATGATTTTCCAAAGGTCCTAACCATACCTAATGAAAAAGGGGTAGAACCATCCCCCTTCTCAACATGGATATATGTAAAAATATAATTTATACTAATTAATGAGCCTAAGAAGCCGAGAAAAGCCCAACATTTTGTTATTCATGCTTTGGCTTACTAAGCCTGCTTCACTAGATCAAATGAGCTCTTTACAAGCCAAATACATGAGGAAGTCAGATCAAGTGCAATCACATTGCATACTTTGAGTATGCTGCTCGTCTCACACACTCTATCTTTAACTGACAGCTCATAAGATGGGGCCCAACAGCAGATAGAGAGGGGCAACCAGGTGCAGCGGCACACTCAAAGTATGCAATGTGATTACACATGATCAGCCCTCTGTCACGATGAGCCGTTCTAATTTTTCAGCCCTATTAGGCACGACCCTTAAACCGGAGAGAATATATATATATATATATATATATATATATATAGAGAGAGAGAGAGAGAGAGAGAGAGCAACATTACCACTCATGAAGATCAACAAAATGTTGAACCTATGAACCGAAACAATATATATATATATATATGTATATATATATATATATAGAGAGAGAGAGAGAGAGAGAGAGAGAGTTGTGCGTGAGTCTTGCTTGAATCACCCTCCCCACATCCACACATTGTCTCCCTCCTCCCCCGCTAAAATCCGCCTCCACACACACACACGGACTCGGTCATTTTGCTTCACAAATTTGTGGAAATAGAAGAACCAACGAATAAAATAGAAACACATTACCTAGATACCCTATGCCATACTAACTTACCCAAATAAATTTTCATGCTCTACCGACTAGATCCATCGAAATTTACCAAAACAAACCAAGATTGCCACTTTCTGCATCATTTTTAAGAAAGTTGGTACTTCAAAGTTCATACTTGAGGAAATTAGCAAGTAAATTTCCAAGCATCACATCAAGAATGGCCATATATAGGGCCATAACTTAGTTGTTTCCTATATAGAACAATATTGTAAGACCCATTTATAGGAAAATCTTCACAAACTCACAATAGACCCCAATCAATAGAGACGTGACTCCGTTGGATCTAGGCATTACCAAATCCGTTCTAATTGGATATAGCATAATCAAATTCGGATTCAGACTTGGGTTTAAATTCATATATGAAAATAAGTTAAAACTGAATCTGGGTCCATCTGATGTTTACATGTATTAAGAAACGGATTTTAGTCGGATTCATGCTTTTCTCAGATTCAAAACTTGATACTGCATCGGTGTCCGACTATTAATTGGATTTGACTTTGTCTTTTGAATCCCAATTCATATTGGACCCAGGATCCGACTTGAATCTGAACCCTTTACATCCCTACCAATCAAGGTCCAGCCAAGATCAATAGCACTACTGAATAGACATCTGAAGGGAATGGCTATGACAGTAATTGCATTAAAATCAACCACACCACAGTGCCCTCCGCTCTCCCATACTTGTTTTAGTTCCTTTTTTTTTTTTTAAGTTTAAGGTAGAGAATTTTCTGTTGACCAAGCAAGCCTATCGTTCATCCTTTAACGTGCATCCCACACCTCCACCACCTTCTTTCCTTTCTAAAAAAAACTCTCTTTCCTTCTTTCCTGTTTCTCTGCATTTTCTTTTCTTCCATGTAAAACATGGAGACGAACATGTTGTGGTTCGCTTTCCATTATTTCTCCGCAGTTACACGGTTGGCCGTGACTCCTTAGGCACGTAATTAACAGACAGTTTCTGTTTGCCAGTACGTGACTATTATCATGTTATTCGATCGGACAAGAGTCTGAATCTGAAAGTGGAGCGACCTGTCTTTTCGGTCGCGGGGACATGACATCCCTGTCACACAACCCGTCGAAGAAGGGTTCGTCGCTGCGGAGTCCCAAGGGTTCCGGGGGCACGGCGCCGCGGAACAATTCGGGCCAGACGGTGAAGTTTGCGAGGCGGACGTCGAGCGGGCGGTACATCAGCCTGTCGCCGGAGGACCTGGACATGTCGGGAGAGATCGGCGGGGACTACATGAACTACACGGTGCACATGCCGCCGACGCCGGACAACCAGCCGATGGGGGAAGAGTTGGTGGCGACGAAGGCGGAGGAGCAGTACGTGTCGAACTCTCTGTTCACTGGAGGGTTCAACAACGTGACGAGGGCGCACCTGATGGACAAGGTGATCGAGTCGGAGGTGAGCCACCCGCAGATGGCCGGAGCGAAGGGCTCGGCGTGCCAGATGCCAGCGTGCGACGGAAAGGCAATGCGCAACGAGCGCGGCGAGGACGTCGACCCCTGCGAGTGCAGGTTCAAGATCTGCAGGGACTGCTACATGGACGCGCAGAAGGATGGGGGGATGTGCCCGGGCTGCAAGGAACCCTACAAGGTCAGCGAGTTCGACGACGACGTGCCGGACTTCGTCGGGCAGGGAGCGGCGCTTCAGCTTCCGGCGCCGGCGTCAGCCGGGCAGAAGATGGACAGGAGGATGTCGCTGATGAAGTCGAGCAAGTCGCTGCTGGTGAGGAGCCAGACGGGGGATTTCGACCACAACCGGTGGCTGTTCGAGACCAAGGGGACGTACGGCTACGGGAACGCGTTCTGGCCCAAGGAGGAGGAGATGTACGGTGGTGGGGAGGGAGGGCTCGGCGGGCCCATGTCGGACGTCATGGACAAGCCCTGGAAGCCCCTCACCCGCGTCATCCACATGCCTGCCGGCATCATCAGTCCCTACAGGTATTAGTTGTGCACTGACCACCACGTCCCCCAACCCTCTCTCTCTCTCTCTCTATATATATATAAATATATATATTATTTATTTATATATAATGCTAAGCACAATAAAAGCTTCACATCTTCAAAATTTTGGAGTTTTTTCATCGATCAACCCAAATGCAATGATTATTTAGTGTAAAACAAGATTTTAATCATTTGATGATAGCATAGGTTTTTTAAGATCATAAAAAGCAATGGCTCACGATACCTATAAAAGATTATTTTTATGTCCGATAAATAAACTATGTTAATTACATCTATGAGGTATTATTTACAACTATGCTTTCTAGTAGGTGTTTCGGGAGCACGGTAGTATATATATATATATATATATATATATATATATATATATATATATATATATATATATATATATATATATATAAAGTGGTAGCTGCCTATCACTTTTCTAGCCTACCGGCAGTTGACCTGTAAGTGTTGGGCATGATGGATAAAATGATACATGGATCAAGTTTTTTCAATAAATGACATGATTTTTAAGACATAAATATTTATGAAGTTTTATAATATTGATTTTTAAACCTTATAAAAACCTATCTACATGTCTGAATTGGATGATACAAAAGTAGAATCTTATAAAATCAAGCATGTAAAACACATCTGTGCCGTCAGATTTAAGAAAAACAAAAAAAGATCTTTGAAAAGCCTGACAATCTAACGATAGGCCAAGAAGTTGTAGGCAGCTACCACATAGTTATATATACACGATTTAGTAGCTTTGAAGATCCAAAACTTTATAGATATCCAAATCCTTCTTTTTACCTTTGGGGGTGTATTTTGGTTGAAGTTGGGTTTCCATAAGAAAGCGGGTGATATGTCAAAACACATTTTTTGTGTGTGTGTGTTTTGAAATCACCACCGTCCGTGGCCTTTCATCTTTTTTGTTCAATGATGACAGCAGTGCATTTGGTGGGTTCCACTGTTTGCACAATAAATGGTGATGATGAAGGCCACGGACAGTGGTAGTTTCAAAGCACAATAAAAGAGTATTTTGACATATCACCTGATCCCACGTCTTTCCGAATTCAAGGATCTGGATGAAGCGAAGATGTGGTATTACAAAATATGATTTTATATATATTTTGGATTTTACCAGAATTTATTCATCACAGTTCCGGCAATTATCATTTGTTTTATAATTTATTTGTTACTAATTAATGCTACAATACCTCACATAAGAACATTCGTCCAGCAGTTATACTATATATTAGTCTTTGAAGTGGATGTGCATACCATAAACTTGATGTTGATGAGTGGATCTCATCTCCACACTTCCACTCATCCACACTTATTTTTAAAATGATTTGACCATCAATTGATTAATGTGCATTAAGCTGTTGACTAAAATGTTTACATAGTAAAATATATCTTTAAAAGACAAAGTTGGATGTTCTAAATTGATCTTAATTGCCATACAAACTAATGCAAAGCATGAATAATTTTAAAAATAAACCATGTTAAAATAAAGCCTAACAGGTTTATTATGAGTTGGTAGGATCCAACTTAGCCATAATAAATAAGCAGCATATTTGTACATGTATTGATAGAGCTGGTAAATAAGCTGATAGAACGATAGAACAGAACACAAGGGTGTGAAAGGGATGAGACAAGCTCGAGCTCTAAACGATCCCAGTGCAAAAGATAAACACTTTTTTAAAGTTGAAATTAATAGAATTTACACTCAAAACCCTTGTGAGCCACTCGATCTTGATCATTTAAAGGATAAACATAGTCTTAAAAGATATACGCAATAGAATTTGAACCTTAAGCTACAGTTTAAGATTTGTACTTTAATGATATATATATATATATATATATATATATATATATATATATATATATATATATCATTGCGGCAACATGTTTGGTTGACAGCCAACCATCTTGGCATTTTTCGAGATTGATGAGATATCTATTTTGAGAAATGTTGAGATGGATGGTCCGAAGTAACGGAGGGAGGTGCATAAAATATAACCGGCACGGATACAATTCTAGCCATCAATCAATGGGTAGGTGGTTGATGAAACTCATCTTATTTCATATGATGGGATCGGTTTGTTTTTCTTGATGAATGAATGAACTAACGGGTAGCGGAACAGGCTGTTGATAGCGGTCCGGCTGGTGGTGCTGGCCTTCTTCCTGAGGTGGAGGGTGCGGCACAAGAACGAGGAAGCAATGTGGCTGTGGGGGATGTCCGTGGCGTGTGAGATCTGGTTTGCATTCTCGTGGATACTCGACCAGATGCCGAAGCTCAACCCCATCAACCGCGCCACCGACCTGTCCGTCCTCAAGGACAAGTTCGAGATGCCGTCGCCGTCCAACCCGACGGGCCGGTCCGACCTCCCCGGCATCGACGTCTTCGTCTCCACCGCTGACCCGGAGAAGGAGCCACCGCTCGTCACGGCCAACACCATCCTGTCCATCCTCGCCGTCGAGTACCCCGTCGAGAAGCTCGCCTGCTACGTGTCCGACGACGGCGGCGCCCTCCTCTCCTTCGAGGCCATGGCCGAGGCCGCCAGCTTCTCGGACATCTGGGTTCCCTTCTGCCGGAAGCACGACATCGAGCCGCGTAACCCCGACAGCTACTTCAACATCAGGGGCGACCCCACCAAGAACAAGAGGCGGTCCGACTTCGTCAAGGACCGTCGGAGGGTGAAGCGCGAGTACGACGAGTTCAAGGTGAGGATCAACGGGCTGCCGGACTCCATCCGCCGGAGGTCGGACGCGTTCAACGCCAGGGAGGAGATGAAAATGCTGAAGCAGATGCGGGAGAGCGGCGCCGACCCGTCGGAGCCGCTCAAGGTGAAGAAGGCGACCTGGATGGCCGACGGCACCCACTGGCCCGGCACCTGGGCCGTCCCCTCCTCCGACCACAAGAAAGGTGATCACTCCGGCATCCTTCAGGTACGCATTCAATCTTATTAGACGACTATTAGACCCTTTCCTTCCTCATTTCTAGTCGCTGTAATATCCTTCTTGAGGTGTGTGGTACAGGTGATGTTGAAGCCGCCGAGCAGCGACCCGTTGATGGGCTGCGCCGACGACGACAAGCTCATCGACTTCACGGACGTCGACATCCGGCTGCCGATGCTGGTCTACGTCTCCCGCGAGAAGCGACCCGGCTACGACCACAACAAGAAGGCCGGGGCCATGAACGCCCTGGTCCGCGCCTCGGCCGTCATGTCCAACGGGCCCTTCATCCTCAACCTCGACTGCGACCACTACATCTACAACTCGATGGCGGTCCGCGAGGGGATGTGCTTCATGATGGACCGCGGCGGAGATGACATCTGCTACATCCAGTTCCCGCAGCGGTTCGAGGGCATCGACCCCTCCGACCGGTACGCTAACCACAACACCGTCTTCTTCGACGGCAACATGCGCGCGCTCGACGGCCTCCAGGGCCCGGTCTACGTCGGAACCGGCTGCCTCTTCCGCCGGGTCGCCCTCTACGGCTTCGACCCGCCGTACATGCGCCAGAAGTCGGCCGATTCCCGGAAGAAACCCCCTCCCGAGTCGGACACCGCAGCCCTCCGGGACGACTGCGACGGCGGCGACATCAGCATGGACATTCACCCGAAGCGGTTCGGCAACTCCACGATCCTGGCCGAGTCGATCGTGGTCGCCGAGTTCCAGGGTCGGCCTCTGGCGGACCACCCGGGGGTCCAGAACGGCCGGCCGCCGGGGGCGCTGCTGCCCCCTCGCGAGCCGCTGGACGCGTCGACCGTCGCCGAGGCTGTCAGCGTCATCTCGTGCTGGTACGAGGACAAGACCGAGTGGGGCGACCGGGTGGGGTGGATTTACGGGTCGGTGACGGAGGACGTGGTCACGGGGTACAGGATGCACAACCGCGGGTGGCGGTCGGTCTACTGCATCACGAAGCGAGACGCCTTCCGCGGGTCGGCGCCCATCAACCTGACGGACCGCCTGCACCAGGTGCTCCGGTGGGCGACCGGCTCCGTCGAGATCTTCTTCTCCCGCAACAACGCCCTCCTCGCGAGCTCCCGCCTAAACATCCTGCAGCGGATCGCGTACCTCAACGTGGGGATCTACCCCTTCACCTCTATCTTCCTCATCGTCTACTGTTTCCTCCCCGCCCTCTCCCTCTTCTCCGGCCACTTCATCGTGCAGACCCTCGACGTCACCTTTTTGGTCTTCCTCCTCACCATCACCATCACCCTCATATCGCTAGCCATCCTGGAAGTGAAATGGTCCGGGATCGGGCTCGAGGAATGGTGGAGAAACGAACAATTCTGGCTCATCGGAGGCACCAGCGCCCACCTCTACGCCGTGGTTCAGGGTCTCCTGAAGGTCATCGCCGGAATCGAGATCTCGTTCACGCTAACCTCCAAATCCGCCGCCGACGACAACAACGACATATACGCCGAGCTCTATCTGGTGAAGTGGACCTCTTTAATGATTCCGCCCATCACCATCATGATGGTGAACTTGATAGCCATCGCGGTCGCCTTCTCGCGGACCATCTATAGCGAGATACCGCAGTGGAGCAAGCTGTTGGGTGGGGTGTTTTTCAGCTTCTGGGTGCTGGCGCACCTGTACCCATTCGCCAAGGGGTTGATGGGGAGGAGGGGGAAGACGCCCACGATCGTGTTCGTATGGTCCGGGTTGATCTCGATCACCATCTCGCTGCTGTATATTGCCATCAATCCGCCCAAGGGGGCGACGTCTGCGGGAATTGGTGGTGGTGGGTTTCAGTTTCCGTAGCTGAAATCGATCGGGGGTTGGGTTATTATGATGATGGTCGATTAAAGACCACGAAGAAGAAGAAGAAAAATGTTGCAGAGTTTCTTCTTGTTATTATCTTCTTCTTTTTTGTAGTGATGGTATTTTTTCCCCTTTTTTTCTTTGATTTATTGGGGTTAGGCAAAGGACATTCAATCTGGGGTGGGGGTTTTGCGGGGGGTTGTCCCTGAGAACATATTTGGAAGATCTTGAAAGTATTTCACTCCAAGAGAAAAGATGGGTTGTTGTTTGTTCATTGTGATGCTTATTTTCTTGCCTAGGAAAACAAACAGTTTTCGTTTCCTGCCAAATTGAGTAGAACTGTGTATTTTTTTTAAGGATTTATGTTATTAATTAAATTTTTTCTTCTTATCATTTTTTTCTCTCTTTGTTATTATTTGGTTTTTGATATCCGCTTTTATTTTCTTCTTTGAATGCGAGTCCGTGCCCGTCAACCTGTTCGTTCAAAACCCTGACAATTTCAGAGTGTCTTTTAAAAAATTTATTTGCATGAATGTTTTGTTTAATGTAAGCCCATAAATGTGATTTATGTTTTATTTAGTAGAAAACATGTATTAGTTTAAGTATTTTTTATGTTTAAATGTGTTTTTATCTCAGCAAAAAACGACGGTATATATCACACAAAAAAACTTGATTAATTAAAAATAAAAAATTCTTGTCAAATTAAATGGATCCAAAGCATTGCTTTTACTAAATAAGCACGTCTATATGTTTGGATTAAATAAAAAACTTATGCAAGTATGCTTTTTAAAGAGGTCTAAAATGATCTGACAGATAAATTGTATGTACTTACACACATCCATGAAATGCACCGTTGAATGCATACACTTTGAAACAGATTTTACAAGTACTGTTTGTAGTGATATTGTTAAGGTGGATATCTATCACCTCAAAACACTAATTCTTCTTCTATTAACTACCTGAGATTAGTTGGCCATTTTCTTTGTTCATTTCTTTATTTGTATATTTATAGGTACCTTAGTAACAAGAGACGTTTGGAAAAAGTTATAGCTAGCAAACAGGCCTCCGATATAGGAAAATTGCGGCACAAAATCTACTAGCTGGTTTGAGAATAGGGATGGCAGTGGATCGGGAAACGGGGCCTTGCCCTGCCTCTCTTTGTTTGGACCGAGGATGGAGGACATGAAACAGGGATGGAGGTGGGGATGAACTTATGCTTTTCTCCGTCTCACCCCAGATCCATGTTAGTAAAATAACTAAAATATCTTTATGGATGGCAGTGGACTGAGAAGAAACGGGGCCCTTCCTCGCCTCGTTTTGTTTATGATTTTTTAAATGCTTGGCAGTTGCAATACGATGTATTTGTTAGATAATTACAACTTATATTATTTATTGTTTATATATATGTTTTATTTTGTCAATGATGACATAAATCTTAGTTTTTGATAAAATAAAAATATATAATTACATTTTCGCTTTCTTTTCGATTCTTATTCGCTTCCCTTTCGTTTCTCACTCGAATCTTATGTCGCTTCTTTCTTCACTTCTTAGGTCGCTTCTGGTTCACTCCCTAAGTCGCTTCCGAGACACTTGAGATGTGGTGGGAGAGAAGACCTTGTCCCCCACCTCCACCCTCGTCCACTGTCATCCCTATTTGAGAAATGATAAGTACTCATAAAAAATTAAACAAATACTGGCCCTGATCACGTATCACAGTTACCACACATCATAAGAAGTGTCACTTAACAGTAAATTGCCCATCATATCCTAATGGACGGGGAAGACCCTGTTGTCTAGTCAGCTAGAAAAGGTCATCGTATGGTGTCTTTTGTTACACTGTAACAAACAGATGACACAATATTAACAAGCAACAACACAGTGCAGTACAACACATTGTCCAGGAAAAACAGAATTGACTTGAGATGTGAAATTTCACTTTTCCTAGACCAAAGGTACGTTCGGTTCCTTCCCACAGAATCGCTTTCTCAGGAGAACCTGAGAAAGTGATTCTAAATGCCTGAAATCTCATGATTTGATTTCGAATCATTCTCATTTGAAATCATGGCAACTCGTGACATTTCAAATCTCACGGGTTGCCCTGTGGAATTGGATCAGAATGATTTGAAATAATTCTGATTCCAAATCCCATGCGAGTTGAGGCACCTGAACATACCCCAAGTGTTCTGAAAACTGTTTTCAAAACCTCCAAACTAGTAGCAAGCTACTTCCAACACTAGGCTATGGAACACTTGGGCACTGAGGTACAGCAGCGCTAATTTGTTTTCTCCAATTCCTTACAGAACAAGTTTTCATTATAGACAAAGGTGTCTTCATCAAGGGATTTCACAGAAAAGTTGAGAACTGAATTCCTTGCTGCTAACTGTGATGCAGTAACTCCAATATTTACAGAATGAGCTTCCATGTTTCTGGAATTCTTTATTTTCTAAACAAAAAGAGAAGGGAAAATATTAAATTGTTTTGGTCTTTATAAAGAGAGAAATCGGAAAACACACCCAAGAGGCAAAAGTGCTTTCCCATTGGGGAGGTATGAGCCTCATTTTGACAGGAAAGTTGCTTTTTTTTTTGGGTTATCATGTGGGTCCCACCATTTATTTCTCGACATGTTTGTTTCACCCTGTGTAGGAAAGAGATTTTATTTTATATGAAAGAGCATAGGATTTCATAGGAAAGGGCATGAAACAAACGCCCAGGAAAGAGACCTGTTGCTCAATATTAGCCTTGGATCTTGAACTTACATGAGAGAGAGAGAGAGAGAGAGAGAGAGAGAGAGAGAGAGAGAGAGAGATCACATAAGCATCAGAAACAGGAGATAGAGTTGGGTAGAAAGTGCCCTCTTTCTCAAAGAAGAGGAATTTGAAACCTGCAAACGAAGGAACAGTTTCAATTAGCCACTCCTCATCCTCCTTTTCCATTACTTTATTCTTCCTTCGGAAAGAACAGAAAAAAAATGGCGACCCTCAATTCGTTTCTCTCCATACTAACCCCATTTGTGCCAAAGCCCATCGCCCATCCATCAATCCGCCTTCTCCCAACCTCAAGAAACAGCAGCAGCAGAAACATAAGAAGAAGAAGAGGGCACATGACGACGGTAGTGAGGTGCCTGTTCACGGGCATCGTGGAGGAGATGGGGCGCGTCGAGGCGCTCGGGCCCTCGCAGTCGGGGGGATTCGACATGAGGATCGCGGCGAAGGTGGTGGTGGAGGACGCCAAGCTGGGCGACAGCATCGCCGTCAACGGTGCCTGCCTCACCGTCACGAGCTTCTCCCCCGCCGGCTTCACCGTCGGCCTCTCGCCGGAGACGCTGCGCAGGACCTCCCTCGTCGAGCTCTCCCCCGGCTCGGCCGTCAACCTCGAGCGCGCCCTCCTCCCTTCCTCCAGGATGGGCGGCCATTTCGTCCAGGGCCACGTCGACGGTACCGGCGAGATCGTCGCCATGGAGGCCGAGGGAGACTCCCTGTGGGTGAAGGTCAGGGCGGTGCGCGACCTCCTGCAGTACATCGTCCCCAAGGGGTTTATCGCCGTCGACGGGACGAGCTTGACGGTGGTGAAGGTGTTCGACGACGAGGAGTGCTTCAATTTCATGCTGGTCGCCTACACGCAGCAGAAGGTGGTGATTCCCTTGAAGAAGGTGGGGCAGAAGGTGAATTTGGAGGTCGATATTCTCGGCAAATACGTCGAGCGCCTTCTGAACAATAGTGGGACCAAACATTCATCTTGATCAAGGTGAATTCTTTTTTGCTCATTTTGAAGTTGAAGAAGAGATGATAGAAGTTTTGCTTTAGATCCATACTTTTTTTTTTCGTCCATTGTGTAACAGTTGGGAATTTGTTGATGAATCGTGGGTTTAATGTATGTCTAGAGATTTTGATAATGTCTTGGATTCTATCGATACCTTTTAAGGGTTTTTCTTTCGATTCATGCTTCAATTCGTGGCGTATGTTGCAACTATTGGGATTTGATGATGGCTGTGACAATTTGTTTTGATTCGTCATTGGTCTTATTGCTGATTAAATTCTTATTTGTAAATTGTAATTGAATCTTCAGTGATACTCTGTTCGTGAGAACTGTATGTTGGTGTGCATTTGAGAAAATCCTATTGTATTTCAGCACACTGATGTGAAGTAGATTTTCATCTTCGATCACTCTTTTGGAAATGCATGAGGATTTGGTAGTTATCAGAATCGCAGAAACTGCAGAGCAAGAAGTCCTGAAATAGGTCTTGAAGGAGATTGCTTTGTGTTGTATTAATTACTTTCCTGTTCATTTCCTTTATTTAGTTTACCACCATAAGGGCTTGTCCTGCTAACTGTTTGAATTTTTTGTGATGAAAAGAGATCTCTTATCTGGATGCAGTCTTTTCAAATCTCAGCTTCGGTTTAATTATTTTGCACCTTATGAATCGATTGCTGAACTCAATAGCTAGTTTCGATCTTGATTTCAACTTTTTTCTTTTTCTTTGAAATAATACCCATATGAGATGATAGCAAAAGAGGTTTGAAATTGTTTAAGCCTCATGTGCATCCTCTTCTCCTTTATTGTTCAATTTTCAGGGATTATGTGATGGTTGGTTAGCAAGATCGATTGAAATTGTTCCTTTTGTTTTCAGAGCCCCGTGCATTGACTTCTAGTGTTGTTATTTCTGCTGTTAAAGAAGCTACTAGGCAATGCACCTCTTGAAGCATCGGGTGTTCATGTTGAAGGCATCTAGAAATTGTTTCTTATATTTGTTTAGGACTTCAAAAACTTTAAGTTGATTAGAATCTTGAGCAGCAGCTGGAATATGTTGTTCACATGAGTTATATCTCAAGTTGAAAAGAAATACTCTCATACTAAATTATTGAGTCATGTATTTTTTCTACGTCTTAAGAAAAACAGTGGCGGAAGATCAACAGTCATCAAGATTCAAGAGGCTGAATTAGAAGATGCATACAGAATTTTCAGTGATTTATCGGCTTTGGGTTACCTGAATGGGCATCATTGTCAATTTCTGCAATGCAGTCCTTCAGACTCCTGGGCTTCTGCTTGGATAATCAGCATTAGTTTTCACTTTTCCCTTCGGAACTCTAGTCTTGTTCCCAAAATCACTTTCTGTAACAGAATTTGCTTTTATCTTTTCCAGAGTAAGTGAAATCTGGAAGCAGTAACCTGCTAAAATCTCCAAAATGGGTTCCCTTGATTGTTAAAATATAGTTACCTGTTATTACATATATATAACTATATATATCAGTTATATATATGTGTATATATTTTTATATAGATAAGGGTATTTTAGTCTTTTAACAGTTGCAATAGGGACAGCCTAGTAGGGATGTTATGTAATTTTTGTTTTTTATGTTTTATGAAATATAGCTGTTGGGCTTAGCCCAAGGGGCTGGTCCAACAGCTAGTTGGATGTGTATCTTTTTGTGCCTATTTAAAATCACTCCTTCCCCCTTCCCCTTGTAATATCAATGCTTTTCTAAGCATTTTTCAAGTGAATATATAATTTTTTTTATGTGTTGTGCTTGCCCTTAGTGGCTTTTGTATGAACTTATAGTGTTCTTGTGATTGTTCTCACTTAGATATTGTATTGTCCCTTAGTGAACTAGTGTTTGTGCACTCTTTATTGTTATTTGTTTTCCCTTAGTGGGTTTTCTATTGTATTTTCACATGTTTCATTACATGGTATCAAGGCAAGAAACTCTTGGGATTGTGTAAAGGTTCTCCAAAGTTCGTAGTTGCAAAGAAAGGATCTTCTACAAGTCTTGTTTCTCTCCATCAATATAGACAAAAAAGGATTATGATAGTGATAGCATTCAAGCTAAATGAGTCAAACTATTTGATGTGGGCCGCCGCTATGGAGCACCATCTTAAATGTAAAAAGTTATAGGGGTATGTGAGTGGTACTACATGTGAACCACAACTCATACTCACCAAGAAGGATGGTGATCAAGTTAGAGTTAAGATTACTCTATCCTTTTTGTATATATACTGAGCGCAGTCAGGAAAGGCCTCTAGATAGGAATGTCAATGAACACGGGATTTTATCTGATGTCTGACCGAATTCGATTCCATTTAATTGCATTTGGTATAACAGGATGCGGATATGGTTTTGATATTTTGCTGTTGTGACAAATATCTGAATTTGATGGATGTTCAAATTCATTTACATTTAAAAAAGCAGATCTAGTATGAACTTTTTACCATCAGAATTGAATTCAAACTTGAATTCATTTAACCACATCCGGTTAATTTTTTTTTTACTTGGAGAAACTGCCCAAGGATCAAAGACCTAGTTGCGCTGATTCTGCCTGCCATACTTAGGGTCTCTGTCCTGACAGCATAAAACTCCGAGGGCTTACCCCCATGCCCCCAGGAAGTCACCATGCTTTGGCTTAAGCAGGGGGTGACACCCATGGGATTTGAACTTACACCACCCGCCTAGTGGCCTAGGCCCCATCTCACTGCACCCAACCCCTTGGGGCTTCAACATCTGATTAGTTGAAAATGGTATTGGCCACATCCAATCCTAATCCGAGCCATTTACATCCCATTAAATTTGTGTCACAATTAGGGAAGGCAAACGTGTATCTAAAACGTACCAAATTAGTAACTTGGAAAACCTGGAAATGTTTCAGTGAACCTAGGAAAGTAGATGGATACATAGCCAAACTCGGCCACTGCAAATTCCTCAAAAAGCGTTTTCACTGGGGCAAATCTAATAACAAGGACTCTAATGATTAACCAAATTAGGTCAGCCTCGGCATGTGGATTCCTCAGTAAATCATGATTAATCAGTAAAATAAAAAAATCATGATTAATCAAAACCAAGGAAAGTAGATGGATACATCCATGCAATAAACATAGTAGCCAAATTCACTGCAATTTCCTCAAAAAGTGTCATCGGGGCAAATCTAATCACGAGGATGATAAATTGCTAATCATGATTAACCAAATAAGATCAGCCTTTGCATTTGGGTTCCTCAGCAAATCATGATTAATCAGTAAAATAAAAATAATCATGATTAATCAGTACAAAAACCGTTATTCACATTGTAACACTAATCAAGCAAAAACTAAAACCAAAAAATCCAAATATTAAAAAAGCCCTGCAAGTTTTGCAGTTGCTCATGAGAAATCCCTCTTCACTCATTTGCTAAACCTGTAACTTGAAAGTCTGGAACTATCATCCATGTACCATAAAGATAATTGTCCAATGGTGGTGTTACATGCCTACAACTGAACCTGGAATTTCAGCTAGTCATGCCTTGTACAAAATCAGGTATGTCAGCCTTACCAAAGAAATTGGATGCTTGGGGAGACAAGTTTCATAGCTTACATGTGCAGAAAAGAGTTGGAGTTGTTTTGGGGTTTAAGCTTCATATTTTCAACGTGTCCGTCTAATTCTGTTAAGGGGTACTGTATTGAAGTTCTGTGGATTTACACAGTCGATGTGCTGGGGCTTGTTTAAATTGCTGGGACTTTGTGGAAACGATCTGAAAATTTGTTCGAGAGCTTTATATAAGAGTATTGACTTAAAAAAACAGAATGCTATAGATGCAAGTATACAATTGACATCAACAGACTATGAAATGATGCAAGACTAATAGCAATACAAAGCTCTAGAAAGATGCAGAAGCCATGAGCAGAACAAGGGTTCCCATTTACCCAATTGATGACCAGCTGGTATGAATTCCCCTTTCTTATCACATCAAGGAGCACTGAAGATCTTTAGATATGTCAAAGTTAGAGAGCACTGTAATTTTTTAGCTATGTCAAAAAAATGACGACCATATCCAATTGAGGTAAAGATACAGACGGGAAGAATACCTCATAGAATTAAGGGTTTTTGACACATGCCATTAGAGATGGCTTTTGTAATCTAAAAACATCAATGATCACCCCCCAACAGAATAGAACAGGCTTCGCAAAGAAACAAATCAACAAAAAATTAGAAGCTCGCGTAATATTTGTTTGTAGAGAAACATGGCTAAAATAAAATTATGTTGATTTTATGTCCAATCAATGGTTTGCTAGGAAATCCCTAAAAAACATGAATTTTCAAGCAAATTGGTGGTTTCTTTCATGATTTTCTTACCTTTTCTGGGGAAAACATATTTTCATTCATGGTGAGAAATCACAATTTGCAGCAGTCAATTTAACGTCCAACCTCTGCTCAAGCGATTCATCTATAAAATCATTGGCTTTACCCCAGCTGTAACTTGAATCACAACACCTTGGCTATTTACCCGATTCATCGCTAAGGACATCTACACGGCAATAGACAACTAAAACAAATTTGGGATGACCATAAAACACCTGTGGGCAATGGCCATACAACACCTGTGGGCACAAAGATGTGCCGAAACATAGCCATCATTATGATCATCATCAGCCCTTCCCAACTGCATAAGGTCGGCCAGAAATGTGCTCAGTATACATGTGCAAGAAGATCCTTCATTAAAACAGGTGTCACACTAATAATAAACCAGAATACAGATGAAGAGTCAAAGGCACCATAGGCGTTTGATGAACCATGTCAGTATCTCCACTCCATTGAAAAAAGCAAAGCTAGATTTACCTGCAATACTGTCACACTTCACATAAGGGCATGAAGGAAAACTAATACATCCTACGGTGACACGTTTCATGCTAAGATTACTGGCCGAAAGGATAGTTCTGGGAAAGCACCCCTTGTTAGAAACATCACTTTAAACAAATAAAATGTGACGTTCTAGAACTCCATTGAGTAAACAAAGACATAAGATTACTCCACAGTTTCCTTGCTCCCTTTTTCAAATAATAACCACTTTAGTCACCCAGTCCATCCAATTCAGAAATAGATGCAACTCTTCCTACACATCTGACTGCTCATAAGGGGCACGAACAAACAGTTGTCCATGAAGAGTGACCACTGCTGATGTTTGATGTGCATCTATACGTGAAGGCAAGGTGATAATCTGCAATAAGTTCGAGGCATTTGATAATGACACTGATAAATAGGAAAAAGAATTAGTGAAAAATTTTTAGGCAACAAAATCCACCTTTTTGAAGGGGGTGACACCCCACGGGTTGTCAAGCTGCTCTGGCTCACCAGATATGAGCACGCGTCCTGCTGGATCCGACTGAAGACGCACCTATCCATCAAATATTGGTCCATAAGCATCTAAATGAAAGAGCACAGGCATTTATTCTAAAACCAAGTAGAGATCACATAGCAAAGGTCATAAATCGGAAGCACACTCTTGCTCACCATCTTGACAACTGATAATCATTTGGTTTCTATGGTTTGCTTTCTGTTTACATGCTGCACTCAGTTTTTTAGCCATATGGCTCCGCACTCAACAGTCCAATTTTACATGGATGCTGGCGTTTGAACCTTCCTAATGAGCAGATGGTTCCACTTACCAATCTTCAACACATTCTCATGTAGGGTTCTGGTCAAAACAAGTGACCATATTTCCATAGACCAATTCTATTTTACTTTCAGCAGGATTTGTGTTTTTCACATAACCTCCATGTCTCCACAACTCATCATTATTCAACCAGTCACTGTTCATAAGCAGGCACGTCCAATCAATCTTAATAGTAGCTAGCCATGTAGTCAAAGGTGCCTAGTCGAGGAATCGGCTGGATTCCTAGTTTTCCCTCTTCAAGGACACCAATTTCCCCCCTAGGTGCCTAGTCGGTCCTTGCCTAGGTGGGAAAATCGGTACCTTGCAACTTGTTACGTGCGTTTTTTGCTTTTTTTTTAATTAATTTGGTATGTGTGTTTGTTTATGTAGATGTGACATTGAATTGTTATGTGTGTTTGTTTATGTATGTAGATGTGTCTTAATTTTTTGTCAGGTTTTGTAATATAACAGGTTTACTGTGCAACTATGCTTCAAGATAGTGGTATTTTGTACTTTGTGCATTTGTTGATTAATTTTATGTTTAGATACATCTTTGTTGTTAGTCTTAATAATATTTGGGCAGGTTTTGTAATATAACATGTTTACTACGCCTGACGACAGCAATATCTTATGCTTTGTGCATTTGTTGTTGATTAATTTTATGTTGAATACATGTTTGTTGTTAGTTTTAGCACTTTATTTTAAGAATTTAGATTATTTTTAAATTATTTGGCATTTGTTGATAGTTGTTTGCTTTGCTTATTCAATAGTTTTTAATATTTGGGCAGGTTTTGGAATGTTTAGACGTTTTTTTTGTTTATTGCTTATTGTTGATTGATTTTATGTTGCATACATGTTTGTCACTAACTTTATCAGTTCATTTGCATATTTTTATATTTTTTTAATTAAGGTACCGACTAATCCGCCCGGTCCTGCCTAGTCTCCTACTAGGGCTTTTTAGGGGTCCACTGACTAGGCACCACCTAGCGCTTTTGACCCATATAGGTAGCTAGTGCATAAGCAATTAAGTTTTCAAAGGCTAAAGGAGAAACTTGCACATGCCTGTGCTTACTCAGCATCCTTATCAGTTTTGTTGCACAATTGGGATCTCAAAAAATTAATCATGTATCATGTTGTTCAAAATGGGTATAAATACACATGCTTCAATATGCATGGCCATAAGACAGAGAAACATGTGACACCATGATCATGCACTAGGTTCCACAAATCCGATTGATTAGACCAATACCTGCTGAAAATGATTGAAAGCTTATGCAGATCATGACATGACAACAAATGTACTTACAATATCACATGCAAATGACCAAGACAGGCACGCATGCTGCTACCAATTAAATATTTGTGCCGCATTAACCCTGTTTGATTAACCGTTTTGATCGAGAAGCAGAAACTTCCAATAAAATGGGAAAAGCAAAGTTTTGTTTTCTTGAGTAACCTGTACTTCAAATCTAATCCTTGACAGGATTATTTTCTGGAATGACGGTTAGACCAAGTTATAACCATGCATGTAGGACAAAGGATTTACTTACCTCTTCACGCAGAAGCCCAGGAACTAAAGCGTAAACCTCAAAGCAGTCCTTCTGTCCAAGATGTTAATAATTATTAATTGAGCAGAACATCAGCATAGATAAGCTCTGTTCATCAACAATCACAGAAAAGTTTTATTCATGTCTTGGATATGCAACTTACAGTTCTCTTCACATTAATCTTCACCCAATCTGCACTAGGCCCAATATCAACAACTGTTGTGTCCATCCTGTAGCATTCACGACCAAACATCCAGGTCAGTCTAGATGAGATATTACTAGCAATCATAAAATTAGCATTTTTCCGAAAAAAAAGAATTCCTTGCAAGTGATAAAGATAGATGGTTCATCTAATCAACCATATGTTTTTGTGCAGAAAAATTCATTTGGCACAGCAAAATTTCATAAAGGATAAAGGTTCCTTCCTATGGATCACCAGTGTGGTTCCTCTAATTCTATACATACAAGGCAAATTCTTTCTGCAAGGCAATTAATTAAGGGAGGTTTATTACTTTATTAAAACTATCATGGAGCTCAGAAAGAAGCATCAAGTTAGCAGAATCCAATCAAATTGCAAACGAGCAGTAAAATCACTATCACCCTACCATCAGTATCCATCTTCCGGACAAAACAAATAAATCGTATAAAACCAAATCTTCAACAGTTCAGCACTCAGGGCACACACACACACATACAGAGGACTTTGAATGAACTTAACTGTGGCTTAGCTCCTTTTATCCGTGAAGGTTTAGCAACCCTCTCAATGGATGGCTTCTTGCGTTTAAGGACTCCTAGATAATAATGGATTTATTGTGAGATGAAGGATGAGGTAAAGAAGCCACAATATAGATGAAAGAAGATTACAAGAATACCAAGGCTTTTCAGTTGCTTTTCACGCTTAGACAAGGAAATTGAACTCTTATCCTGCATAACATGAATAATAAAATTATGGACATGAACATACAGAAGCAGTAGCCTAAATGAGAGCATATTTTAGACATGCAATGCACATAATCATAGAGTTCTTAAGAGGCTTTACAAAATTTCACCTTTATAATTGGGTCGCCAACCTCACCGTTACCAAGAAGACGCCGGGAGTGCCAGCCCTGCATAGCTCGAGCTGCTGCATCCCTTCTAGTCCTACCAGACCCAGGTGCTTGGTTTCCACCACCCTAAAAATGCATGCTCATCATCATTAAGCAACAACATAACTTTCAAATGCCCCTTGCATACAACTTTTAGGGCACTTTTGCTTGCCCCCCACAGTTGTGAGCAAATGATTCTCATTTGCCCCATTTTTCATGTGCAAGCAAATGTGAGAAAATGGGGCAGTGAGATTTGGAATCACATTTGGGCATATTTACCCACT
This sequence comes from Nuphar pumila, assembly GCF_984573655.1. Classification (NCBI taxonomy): domain Eukaryota; kingdom Viridiplantae; phylum Streptophyta; class Magnoliopsida; order Nymphaeales; family Nymphaeaceae; genus Nuphar; species Nuphar pumila. The sequence goes on along the minus strand of NC_143256.1, from coordinate 120,354,751 downwards.
TCTCATGTGATTCCAAATCACATTGTCTGCGTCTGGATTTGGAGCAGGGTTATCGGAAACACTATAGGACTCAAGGAAGCGTGCTTCCCCGAAACACGTTTCAGAAGCGCGCAAAATGCATCACTTCTGAAATGTGCGGGGAAGCGACCCTTTTAAATAGGAAGCACACTTCCCATTTCGCTTCCTGCTTGCTTCCCACTCTCTTCCCAATATCAAGAAGTGAATTTTCTTTTTTTGAGAGGTTTGGAGCCTTTAACAAAATTTTTTTGCCCAATATTGGACAACACGATTCCTATTCCTAGGTTGCTTCCCTCTTCATTTCCGGGTCGCTTCCCTTCTCGCTTTCGAGACGATTCCCGGTTCGCTTCTAAGTCGTCCAGCACTTCCCACTTCCTGAAATTTTAGAAGTGCCTCGCTTCCCGAATTGCTTCCTCGACTGGCAACTCTGATTTGGAATATAATTGCATGATTTTTTTAATCGAATGAGATGCACGCAAAATGTGCCCTTTCAATACCCCTTGCATAAGACAAGTTGAACCAAACGGTTAAAGAATTGCCTGGGCCAAAGGTATCATAATATCTATGGTAACCACGTTTCACCATCTACTGATATGTATTATACATTTCAGCATAGATCATAGATTAAAATACAATGCATTTATTTCATGTTTCTGTACAGTTTCAGACTTTGTTACAAGATGTCTACTAACGATGTTTTTTCACCAGATCAAGATGTTTGATCTTCATGTGGATACACACATGTATTGTGTCTCAGTAACCATGTATTTTTGCCTTAGAATAGACAGTATACTCCATAAACAAAGATTATGCTCCGCATGCCTTAGAACCAAGCAAGTGTTAAAATGTATGCATTTACTGTTAAAATGTACACTCAAAATCAATATTGTAAGTATAAATATATATACTTATATTCATAGAGATACGTATACATATATTATATGTATACGTATCTCTATATATAAGTATATATATTTATACATTTTTCTCCTTTTTTACCCGAAAGGGTATTCTTGTCATTTTACATTTTGCGCATATTCCATTTGGAATATGCTGTAATTTTTCATTATTTTTGTAATTCTTTTATGTTTTTATTTTTTTCTTTTTTGCACTCTCAAAAAGTGCATTGGGGGTCTCCCCAATAGAGTCATTGGGGAGCCCCCAACGGTCACAATTGTGACCGTTGGGAGCTCCCCAACGACTCCTTTGGGGAGCCCCCTCTTGCACTCCTTCTTTCTTGTATAAATAGGGGTGTTCCCCCTTTGTATTTCCCAAGCTTGAGAGACTCAAGCATTTGTTTTTTATGAAATACATGCATTATTGCATGTTTATTATTTATACGCTTTTTGCGTATTTTCAAGTGTTGTGAGAGTGCTTTTGTGCACTTCTTTTTTCTAAAGTATTTGCGCATATATGCGTATTGTCTCTTCGTAGACAATTTTACATGGTATCAGAGCTCGATTGGTGATCAAGGATCGTGGGATTCTTCTTTTTTCAAGTGCCTCGAAAACCGTGCCTTCGGATTCTTAGAAGTAGAAGTGGTGGATCTCGCTTCTCAAATATTTTAGAAGGATCTTGTGCAAGCTAGAAGTTGAAGCATTGTGTTGGTACGCCTCCCTCTCCTTTTCTTTACTCCATAATGGGTGAAAAAGAGTCTCACTTCGCGCTTGGCTTCAAGTTGAATGGGTCCAACTACCATATTTGGGCCGGGAACATGGAGGCTCACATAAAAGGTAAAGGATTATGGGGTTATGTGCAAGGTTCAATTCCGGAACCGGAACCCAAAATAACCATGATGGACGGAAATGAAATCAAGATTCTTGAGGGAGAAGAAAGGATCAAAGCTCTTGAAGAATACTCCAAAAAGCACGACGAATGGGAAATGAAGAACTTCAAGATTCTTTCTTGGTTCTTCGCATCCGTCGAAACAAAGATTAATGCCAACATTATCAAGTTCAAAAAAGCATCGGAAGCTTGGCATTATCTCGAGAAAATGTATACATCAAGAGATCTTTCTCATAAATATTACCTTCAAAAGAAGGCTCTCTCCCTTACTCAAGGTGAAATGTCCATTAGGGAATATTATGCCGACCTCTCCTCCATTTGGGATGAGCTTTCCATGCTTGAACCAAAATGGAGTGGAGAGGCAATTGAACTCCGCCACAAGCAACTTGAAGAAGATCGGTTCTTCAACTTTTTGAATGGGTTAAGACCGGAATTTGAACAAATAAGGTCATCACTTCTATCCTCATTTACCCCGCCATCTCTTGAAGATGTTCTCACCAAATTAAGTGGTGAGGAAACTCGTATGAGTTTATGTAAACAAGGACCAAATGTTCTTGTGGTTCCTTGTAATCATGAAGAAAACAATGAGGTTAATGCCGTATCAAGACCCGGAAATAATGTAAAGACCTATCGTCCTCCTCATTTTAAATTCCAAAATCAAGGAGGAGATGGTGGACAAAGAGGAAAGAGGGACTATAGCAAGACTATTTGTCACTTTTGTAAGGAACCGGGGCATATCAAGCCCGTTTGTCCCAAATGGAAGAGACTTCTAGCTATGGCCACCACTGGTGTACCACAAAAGGAAGAGGCTTCATCAAGTGGGTCACTCTCGTTGAATCAAATAGTGGAGGCCCTTCAACCTCTTCTCAAGGGAGCTACATCCGGCGCCGCCGTATCTACCTCTTCCATTCCAGGTAAAGTCTCTTGGCTTTTGGACTCAGGTGCATCTTTTCATATGTCCCCAAACATGTTTTCACTTTCCGATTTTTCAAAACATGCTTCTCCATCCTTTGTTTCCACTGCGGATGGAACCGCTCTTGAAATTAAAGGAATAGGTAATTTTGAAACTCAAGATTTTTTCATTCCAAAAATTAGATTTATACCTAAACTTAACTTAAACCTTCTCTCTGTTTCTCAACTCTCGGACCATGGCTGCGATATTAAATTTTCATATGACAAATGTTTAATACAGGATCGCCGGTCCGGGAAATTGATTGGGGAAGGCTTTAGAAAAGGAGACTTATACTATATGGAATCTCTCCAAGTTCCAAAATCTTTTTGTAATGTTGCCCGGAACAAAGATATAAACATATGGCACAAAAGACTTTGTCATCCTAATGTCACCAAGTTATCTTATCTACATTTTGCAAAGGATCTATGTAAAAGTTCTTTTTCCTGTAATGATTGTATTCTCGAAAAAATGCAAAGTTTACCTTTTGAGCAAAGAACTATGTTCTCATCTAAAACCTTCGAAATTGTTCATTCCGATGTTTGGGGACCCGCACTTGTTACTTCAAAAGGAGGCTTCTCTTACTATGTTATTTTTGTGGATGATTTCTCCAGATATTCATGGATATATTTCCTAAAGTACAAACATGAAGTTTTTACATGTTTTAAAACCTTCCACTCTATGATCAAGAATCAATTCAATAGTAATATAAAGATTTTTAGAAGTGATTCTGGAGGAGAATATCTATCCAACCAATTTAAAACTTATCTTGAGGATCACAGAATTATTCACCAAAGATCTTGTCCTAAAACCCCTCAACAGAATGGATTGGCCGAAAGAAAACATAGGCACATCATTGAGACCACTAGGACCCTGCTTATTTCTCAAAACATTCCTAAGAACTTTTGGGCTGAAGCAGCCCTCGCTTCTGTTTATCTGATAAATCGCTTACCATCTAGGATATTAGGAAAAATATCCCCTTTTGAGATCTTGTATAAATTTGAACCTGATTATAATAGGTTACGTGTTTTTGGATGCAAATGTTTTATACTTACGGATAAAAACGACAAGCTCTCTCCCAAAGCTATCCCCTGCTCTTTTCTTGGGTATTCCGAAACTCAAAAAGGGTTTCGTTGCTATGATCTTCGAGATGATAAGTTATATGTTTCTAGAAATGTAACGTGTTTAGAAAATGAGAGTGGATTTGAAAAAAATGTTTCTCAACAAGAAAATTTTGATTACTCATTCCTTTTTGATTTATTGGCTAGTAACGATGATATATCTAGTGATGATGATGTATCATCAAACCACGATGAGGATGATGATGTTGAAGAACATAACCCTCTCAATGATCAAGAAAACAGGATTTCAAGTGATCCGATAACCTACTCCCGTAGAAACCAAGGCACCTTTAGAAGTGCCATTGACCAATATAGTGAGCTTGTACCTACTCTCGATCACCGAAGATCTGAGAGAAATAGGAGACCGCCAACTCGGTTTGTCTCTTTTGATTCTTTTTCACCCCGGTATAGGGCTTGTCTTAGTGCCATTCATTCTTATTTTGAGCCAAGGAATTTTGAAAAAGCTAAAAAATGTATAGAATGGCAAGAAGCCATGCAGAATGAACTTAGTGCTCTAAAAAGGGCTGAAACTTGGGATTTCCAAACTCTACCCATGGGAAAGAAAACTATAGGTTGTCGATGGGTTTTTAAAGTTAAAACTAAAAGCGACGGATCCCTGGAAAGGTATAAAGCTCACTTAGTTGCTAAAGGGTATGGGCAAGAGTATGGAATTGATTATGAAGAAACGTTTGCTCCTGTAGCCCGAATGGTTACAGTTAGATGTCTCATTACTATTGCATCTATTAAAAATTAGAACATTTTTCAAATGGACGTGAAAAATGCTTTTTTAAATGGTGATCTTAACGAAGAAGTATATATGGATGCCCCACCAGGCATGAAGATTCCTGAAAATAAAGTTCTTCGTCTTCGAAAGGCTCTCTATGGATTGAAACAGGCTCCCAAAGCCTGGTATGATAGATTTACCAGTGTAATGTTGGAAAATGGTTTCTCCTCATGCTATACTGACACTGCTCTATTTACTAAGAAATCTAAAGCAGGGATTGTCATATTATTGCTCTATGTTCATGATATGTTAATTACAGGTGATGATGTTCAAGGAGTCAAGGGTATTAAGTCCGTCTTGACTTCAAAATTTGAGATGTCAGACTTGGGTTTTCTGACATATTTTCTTGGAATTGAGGTTGCTTATTCGCAACGTGGTTATTTTTTATCTCAGTCTAAACTTGCTTGTGAGATTATTGACAGATCCGGGATTTCTGATGACAAAGTATGCGAAACTCCTGAAGTTGTGGGAGCAAAAATGAAAATTGACGATGGTGTTCCCTTAACCAATCCTACCCCTTACAGGCAGCTGGTAGGTTCGTTAATGTATCTTAGTATTACTCAACCTGACTTATCACATGCTATACACATCGCCAGTCAGTTTCAGCACGCTCCCACAACCGTTCATATGAGTGCTGTTCTTCGCATCGTCAGATACTTGAAGGGCACAGTAAATAAGGGAGTATTTCTATCTTCTTCTTCTGATTTAAAATTACTTGCTTATACTGACTCAGATTGGGGAGGTGACCCTAGTAACCGTCACTCCACCACTGGTTTTTGTGTTTTCCTAGGGGAATCTTTGATTTCATGGCGGTGTAAAAAGCAACAGAAAGTCTCTTTGTCATCCACTGAAGCTGAATACAGAGCCATGGCATCCACTACCATGGAAATTGTATGGATTCGACAACTTTTGAAAGATATGGGAGTACCTATCCGAGAACCAACAAAGCTGTGCTGTGACAATAAAAGTGCAATCTATATTGCCAAAAACCACACCTTTCACGAGCGAACAAAGCATATAGAGATGGACTGTCATTATGTCAAAGAAGAATACCTGAAGAAGGTCATTGATCTACCATACGTGACGTCTGAGTATCAACTTGCGGACTTCTTCACAAAATCTCTTTGTTCGCCTAGATTTCATTTCCTTCTGGACAAACTTGCGGTTATCACACCGTAATTTTGAGGGTGGGTGTTAAAATGTACACTCAAAATCAATATTGTAAGTATAAATATATATACTTATATTCATAGAGATACGTATACATATATTATATGTATACGTATCTCTATATATAAGTATATATATTTATACATTTTTCTCCTTTTTTTACCCGAAAGGGTATTCTTGTCATTTTACATTTTGCGCATATTCCATTTGGAATATGCTGTAATTTTTCATTATTTTTGTAATTCTTTTATGTTTTTATTTTTTTCTTTTTTGCACTCTCAAAAAGTGCATTGGGGGTCTCCCCAATAGAGTCGTTGGGGAGCCCCCAACGATCACAATTGTGACCGTTGGGAGCTCCCCAACGACTCCTTTGGGGAGCCCCCTCTTGCACTCCTTCTTTCTTGTATAAATAGAGGTGTTCCCCCTTTGTATTTCCCAAGCTTGAGAGACTCAAGCATTTGCTTTTTATGAAATACATGCATTATTGCATGTTTATTATTTATACGCTTTTTGCGTATTTTCAAGTGTTGTGAGAGTGCTTTTGTGCACTTCTTTTTTCTAAAGTATTTGCGCATATATGCGTATTGTCTCTTCGTAGACAATTTCACATTTACGTATTCCTATGTGTATATATATATATATATATATATATATTAACACAACCCTCAGGGGTATTTTTGTCTTTTTAATCATATGTACTTAGCACAGTCCATTAGGGACTTTTCTCTTTTTTATTTTTTTACATTTTCTATTTTTCACTTTTTGACTTTTGACCATGGACCAAGGTTGCCAAACTAGGAAGTGGAAGCGAAAAACGATATGGGAAGCAGAAGCGGAAAATGATGCATTTTAAAATATATAGGAAGCAGGAAGCGAGGAATAAAATATATATAAGAATTGAATGAGAATCAAAATAAAACACAAATAAAAACTAAAATAAAAGTGACTAATATTAAATGTCATGATTTTTTAGTGTAAGAATTAAATTTTTAACAAAATCTAACAATGATGACTTCCAATTTAGCGAAAGCAAATGAAAGTAAGTGAGAAGAGTCAGAAAAAACACATAAAAAACATAAAAAATTGAGTAAGAGAACATGTAATAAGAATAAATGAAGTGTGTGGAAAGCATAAGAGAAGCATGAAGGAATCGAGGTTCTCATCAAGTTTCTAAAGCGAGGAGTATCGCGCTTCCGAAGCAAGTTTCTGGGAAGCGAGCTTCCCACCTATCGAAGAAGCTTTTGGTAACTCTTCCATATGGACTAAACTGTCCACCTTTTAGGACTGTTGGACCTTGTCCCTTCTTGTATCTATGGCTCTTTAGAGCTTTTTCTCAATAAACTACATTATTTTTGTTATGTTCTTTTGTGCTCTCTTGTGCTATTGTGCATAGACACCTTGTGACTTTATCTATCTAGACCATTAGTGGCATGTTATTGTGTGTTTAGGGATATCCCGCGTGATCCCTCATTTCATTACAGCAAGTTCCATGATGCACAGAGTTAAACCAAGATGTAATAGCACAACAAATAGCTTCCCATGTCTTCATCACTGCTTGCTAACATCAACTAGCAAACACCTTTAAAGATCAACAGGAATTAGCGGTTTATGTAACAAAGGCCAAAGTTATATAAGTAACAAAGTGCAAATGCTACAAATTTTCAGGAAATGCTAAAGAAACGTTCTGTGACAAAGCATGTATACTATGCTCACAACTAGATGAAGAGAAACCCACTTGACTTTCAGGAATAGGCATTGAGGGCTCAGGTACAGGAGCAGAATTTATCGCATTCTCATTGCCGCGTGTTTTATGTCGTTCATAATCAAGGAGTGCCTGTTCAAAGAACCGATTAATGGCTTGTATTAGAGAGATGTTGCACATACCAAAAGCTTCTTTCTGCCATCTAAATGAGGCCATGCAGAGACAAATAGTTAACCAAAACAAATGATGCAATGAACAGGAACCCGTCAATGCCATTAAACCTCATCATGAGAGGATGACAGCATTCATTAACGCAAATACTTCCCAAAGGAAAATTAAGTAAACTATAGCCAAAGCCAAACTGTTTTGTTTAGGCAGTGACCCATAATGACAGTATTCCATGGAAAATGTAGCCGTCCAAAGGAATTCAGTTTGTAATCAGTTCCATTTTTGCAGAAGTATGAATATGCCATGTTAATGATCACCAAGGTTATGGTTCTGTTGGGCAGTCTTCACTGACATCACATTACACAGGAAATGTAGAGATCCAAAAGAATTCAGTTCTTTCCAGTTGTACAGAAGTATAAATATGCTACACTAATGAATCACCGAGATTATGTTTATGTTACGAAAATTACTGTGATTTCTGACAGTTATTAATTTATGCAAGGATATTCAAGAATCAAGGTGATTATCCTTCTATGAGTACATCTATGAGTTATGTTACCATGTTTTTAGATTCCTTAATTCCATCAGAAACTAAACAAGTGCATAAAATACAAAAAGGCCACTCAATTCAAATATGAGGCAATGGTGAAAAAGTATGACTATGTGAGTGCAATACTCAAGCAAATTGAGTGCCATCTAGTCAAAAGCATCACCAGCAACCAGTAATGCTTGCCTAGTTGCCAAAGAAGAGTAGGCAAGTGACTGGGTGCCTACTCGCCTAGTGAACCTAGTTTTTATAGAATGACTGATGACCAAGGTTTTAAAACCCGTGACTCGGAACTCGACTCGTGACTCGGCGGGTCAACTCGGTGACTCGGACCGGGTTTTGTTAACTTTTGATTTTAAAAGAAAAACAATATGTAATTTGTCTGAAACCATGTTTTTGAGTAAACATAGTCTCCAAATGTCTGTAAGAATATAAAAACAACTGCAAAGAGCTATAGAGGTTTGCTTGAATAATTGAATTTGATATCTATACAAGCACTTTGACTAATTCATGACTTGAATTAGAGGATTTGGACCATTTGGTCACCATGAGTTCAGTCTGCTACTACCTAAGGTTCCTAAAATGGCCAATCATATATGCTAGCTTGTTTTAAAAGTTTTAATTCCCTCTCTAACAAATCCATAAATGTAAAACAGGGATATATGTGCATATTGAAAGTTTACAGAATGCCCAATATCAACATAAATAAGCAATTTTCTCATGTATAAAACTATGCAGGAAATATATTAATGGCACAACTATAAAAAGACTACTAATATTTGAATATGTACAATGCTTGTTCACATAACAAATGGATGATGAAACCTAAATGTGACTTCCCATAGGCACAGTTGACCCGCCATATATAGTGAGAATCATTTCTTTAAAATATTTTGCTAGAATAAGTTGGTAACAGTAACACAGGGTGAACAGTAGTTCGAACAACATGGCGATTTTATTCTATGGATTTAAATGCTTTTTTATCTTTAAATGATTTTTATTTTCTTTTTTATACAAAATCTGGGGGTAACCTTTGTTAAAATATATGTACTTATATATTTCGAAACTGTAATTTGAAACTCAAAAAACAAATTTCAAACATCCCAAAACTCGCCCGAGTCAGGCCGAGTCAAGCCCGAGTTTTGGCAAACCGAGTTTGCCTTGCCGGGTTGACTCGCTGGAGGGGCGAGCCGAGCCAAGTCAACGAGTTGACTTGGCGAGTTTTAAAACACTGCTGATGACATGAGGCATACAAGTAGGACAACTTTTCGTATTTATCACTGTAATAAACAGCAGGAAAGAATAAGAGCCTAAAACAAAACCCACTAAAGTGGTCTTTTGATTGAAATACAACAGCTGTGTCATGCAATAGTTCCCAAAAGAAACAGAAGTCCAAAGTAATCATGAGAAGCATATAATATTATATTAGCTAGACATGATGATAGTGCTCCACTAACTAGCATGTATAGTAACTAATAGATACATATTTACATGGACACTCCTGGCGATCTGGCATGACTGTGTTCAGCTATGCTTGGCACTGACAACAATATTGATACATCTTGAACTGGGTTGAATATGGCCATTTTCGTACTTCAAAGTTCCAACACTATTGAATATTACTCTAGTGCTATATCAATTACACATACACAACATGGGCATACAATTGCATACATTAACATTGCCTACTTAAACAAACCTATAAGCATATAGCATGCTGCAACTAGTTCTAAATCACATTTTTGCTAATTTTGCTCTTTTGAGTTGGATGGCTCATAGTCTACAATTCCATGCCCTTGGATATATCATTGTGCATTCATCATGCTTTAGACTTTATCACTATCCTACTGAAAGTAACTAAACACTTGGATATTCATGTCTTGATCTTCCACTTTTTCAATGCACCAAATATCTTTGAATATTGTTTATGTATTGTGTGATCATTCATACCCATAAATTGTAATTTGGCAATCTGTCCACAATCATGAATCATGCTCTTTACAACTTTGCATTTGAATAACAATTGATAATTGGCAGAGAATGCATACAAACTATAAACATTACAAAGTCCAAGTGCACATACAAAAGGCTTTTTCACATGTCATAAATAATAGAGGTATCTCAGAATTATTTAATTTTCCATATTTCCATATTTTTCTTTCCTTCAGAAGTGATTTCAAGCAATATCTATGGCCCCAGCCTATGAAGGAGAATTCTGAACTTGAAAATCTACTCTTTCGTGCAATTCAAGGTCATGTAATAAATGTAAGATCCAGCATAAATATAGATATTTGATTTCAAGATTGACAAGCCAAGTAACTGGCTCATGGAATTGTAAACAATGATAAAACCCTAGTGATTGATGGTGGCCTTAGGTTAAGCATAATGGGTGTTTGGACACTATAAATATGGTTAGGTCATTAAAAGTGGTACAAGATGCAGCTAGATACGCAATGAATTAGAATTTCCCCTGAAATATGTGTATCTCCAGACAAGAAAAACAAAAGAAACAGAATACACACACACACTGACAGTTTGCTACTGAAGACAAAACCATAAACTGAATGAAAGGCATCATATGATTATTGTTATCAAGCTATATTATATCTGTCTCCACCTACCCCAAAAGAATGAAGACCATTTTAGATTATCTTAATCATGGGAACAAGGTTACATTAACTACTTGCATAAACCTCTATGCAATTATGGTAACGATGGCCACCATGTCATGTACTCATAATGAGATGGTCTTCCACAGCTAGCCACAGAAAAGTCCTTGGCTTTGAAAGAGTCAGACCACTTCCCCTTGCATCTTCCTTGTGCATAAATTTTCTATTGGTCCAAACAAGGCCCGATTATGCATCTCAGAGAATTTTTTATCATAGTAAGAATTCCATGAAGTACTGTCGCTGCTTACCAAAAGTTTTGAACTTGAAAGCAGATTCATCAGCTTTAAGCAATAAAGAAACTTCAGATTTGGTAAAACAGAACCCAAGCACCATAACTCAAATAATAAAAGCCAATTTTATAGCTAGAGAAAACAATCATGTGGCAAAAAGAGAGCCAAAAAACTCCTCCAAATATCTCTCTTTAATCCAAATCCAAATGCATCCATTTAACCCCTCTGTAGCCAAAATACTCTCCCCAAAAGAAAAATTCGGGCTACCTATTATACAACTCCATACCACTAATTGACCTTTAATTCGTCCCTTCCAAACATGTTCAGGGATCCAGACATATTATAAAATCGAATGAACTGTGACTTTATAATCAAACCTTGTTCAAAAGCTCGGCACTTCTAATGTCCAAGCCATTTGTGCAGGTAGCATAATAGTCTTTCTAGTTCACTAAAGACATGATCTTAAACATCCTCAATATCAGCCATTTGGACAGTTGTATGGAATGCTTCAGTCCACAAATATAAAGGGATGCATTCGTCATGCATCATAGCGATGGCACTTTCTATGATATGTATGTGTTTCCTCTCAGCAAGGCCACTTTGCAAGGGGTTCAGGGACAAGATACTCTTCGATTAATTTTATTTTTGTTAAGGTATTCAATAAAATCATTTGAAGAGTACTCACCTCCACTATCATACTGGAAAATAACAATGGACAGTGAAAATTGATTGCGAACAAAAGCATGAAAGATCGTAAATATTTTGAGAAATTCATGCTTATGTTTCATAAAATATATCCAGGTATATCGAGAATAATTATCAATGAAGATAACATAATATTGACTTCCAGAAGAAGAAACATTGGGAGCTTATCCCCATACATTAGAATGAACAATATCAAATAATTTAAAAGCTCTTTTATTAGAAAAAGTAAATGAAAGTGCATGACTCTTTGAAACTTGACAACTAGGACATTTTATTTGACTTGTAACTCAAACTGGACAAAGGAACTAAACCATCAGATACAAGTTTCTCAACAAAAGCCTTATTATGACTCATTGACAAAACAAGAAGATAAAGAGCTTCTAGATTTTCCTGCAGGTTTGCCCAAAACTTGAAGTAGAGGATTCTCCTTGAGGAAATATATATTCCCTCGTCTCTCTCCTTCGGTGAGCGTCCTTTTCATGTGAATATCCTTAACATAATCATAAAGAGCAAAAACGATACAAGAATTTATGTCATCAACAAGTTTAGAAAAAGACACAAGATTTTTTTTATATTAGGAACCAAAAACACATTTGATAAACAAAGATTAAAATCAGACATAGGAATGACAACTTTTTCAGTGCGAGTGTGGGGTGGCGAGTTCCATCTCCAGTAATGACTATCTGATGCAGCGAGACACCGGCCTTCACGCGAGCTTGAGTGTGTAGTTGAAGAGCACGACTCCCACGTCGTGCAATGAACAGAAAGAGGCTCAAATAATAACCCCCCCGAAACACAGTGGTATGAATCTTTATTTTTATTTCAGTAGAGATCAATCGAAATAATGAAATCGGTCTTAACAGGATACGATACGAATAACATTAAACTAAAGAAGAAACAAGAGATGAATGAAGAATGGCTGACAGAAAGAAAAGCAAAACAACAGACAAAGCTGCTGCAATATTTTTATCTTCTCTGCGCACAAAACCCTAGGAGATGGTATTAATAGGTTGCGGGTGGACCCGGGTCTCGGGTCCAGTCATGGGCCCGAGACGTGCCCCAAATCCTCCTTTGGCTGGATATGTGGTGTTTGGATCCGCACTCGCCTCGAGTAAGTACGCAGCATGTCCCTGCATTGGGTCACCTTACCTGCGATCAGATCCAGCTCCTAGGTCCGACCGTCCATCCTCTGAAGTGGATCGGGTGCCTGGGCCGAGTCCGGGTCACGTGGTACAGACCCAATCGGGTCCTGCTTTGCATCACTATCCCTGCCAAAATAAAGATTCAAAACTTTAAATTTACCTTCATCCTCAGTTATACGATCGGCTACCCCAGAATCAACATAACACACTTCCTGGTTATTTTGCTTTAAGTTCAACCTTGTTGTGGTAGCCAAAAGAAGTTGTTTATCCACTAGTAAATGTACTTGGTGCCCTGATCCTCCAGATGAACTTGACGCATTCTTTGTTTGAGAGTTTGTCTCCATGGAATATCTCGGGTCATCTTTATACCAACAGTTAGCTTTAACATGACTCGACTTCTTGCAGATATAACAGGTGGAGATCCTTCTTTGTGAGTAACGAATGGGAGGACTAATAAGAAGTGGAAGCAGTCCATGACCCCTCTCTGATTTCCTTCTCGCCCTCTGCCTCGTCCTCCTCTCATATCTCCTCTTCCTCTTCCAATTTGGGTATTCAACATAAGCATCCGATAATTATCTGCAGGACCTGATGAACTTCATTTATACATGTCAAGCTCATTTCAAATTGAAGAAACTTTAGCCACAAGGCTTCGAATGTACAAAGAATATTGAAACAAGATAAAGTAGTATAAAAGACACTATATTCAGTCCTAATCCGTTTAGGACATGCTGCACCTTATCCTTGTCGAGGACCTCATATCCGATCATGGCAAGTTGATCTGTAATTTCTTTCATCTTATTAAGGTACTCCATAATGGAAATAAAGCCCTTCTTAAGATTCGGAAATTCTTTTTTTAAAAATAGGGATGGCAGTCAACCGAAGGAAAACGGGGCCCCACCCCGCCTCACCTCGTTTGGACCAGGGATGGAGGACATGAAACGGGGATGGAGGCAAGGATGGAGGTTAAAATCAAAACCTGTGCGGGGATGGACTTACGGTTTCCCCCACCCCGCCCCGTCCCCAATCCTTCTTTAGGGATGACAATGGACCGAGGGGAAACAGAGCACCGCCCCGCCTTGTCCCATTTGGATCGGGGATGGAGGACATGAAACAGGGATGAAGGTTAAAATCAAAACCTGTGCGGGGATAGAGGCGGGGATGGAGGGAAGGATTTTGAGACGGCGCAGGGGTGGAGACCTTGTCCCCCATCCCTACCCCGGTCCACTGTCATCCATCCCTATTTAAAAACATCACCCTTGCCTCTGAAACTTGTGAATATGTCTACAGTAGCTTACCCTATAGTTTCATGGTTGTGCAGTCATCAAGGATACAACAACAAACAACAACAACAACAACTACGCATTCATCCCAAAACAATTGGGGTCGGCGATATGAACCAAAAAAGAAAATCATTCTGGGTCTTCCACATGAATCCTTCTCCTCTAATCATTTCTATCCAATGCCATGTCCTCGGTGAGGTTCAAAGCATTCATATCCTTTCCTATCACCTCCATGAAAGTTTTCCTTTACGATGAAAGCTTTTCTTCACGCTGCACCTGCGATGAGAAAGAGAATAGAGAGAGAGAGAGAGCAGTTACGGCTGTCACGATTTCAGTAATGAAATCGTGACCTAAACTTAGATATTTAAGTTACATTACAGTATGGGTCCGGGTCTGATGTATCCAGACCCGATAAACGAAAAACAAAAGTTACATGGTTACGTTACATGTTACATGGATTGGGTACATGGATCGGGTCAGATCCTATGTACCTTTTTCACCCCCCCTCAAGTTGATTATGGTTTTGAACCATGAACAACTTGCTTTTAAGCATCCAAAAGCGGTCATTGGTTAACCCTTTGGTAAATATGTCTGCAACCTGTCTTTCAGTGCTGACAAACTCAAGCTCAATCTCTTTTTCTTCAACCTTCTGTCTCACAAAGTGTTGGTTGATCTCAATGTGCTTGGCACGACTGTGATGTACTGGATTGAAAGACATGTTGATTGCACTTTGATTGTCACAGAGCAAGGTAGTGTGGGAGATCTTTTCTCCTACTTCAGTAAGAAGATGCCTGATCCATGTGACTTCAGCAGTGGCAGCAGCCATGGATCTATATTCAGCCTCAGTGCTTGATCTAGCGATAGCTTTTTGTTTTCTACTGCTCCAAGAGACTAAATTTCTTCCAATGAAGGCACAATAACCTGATGTAGATCTTCGTTCGTCAGGATCCCCTGCCCAGTCTGCATCACAATATACAGTAATTTGGTGCTCGTCTTGGCCATATGACTGTGGTAAATATATCAATCCATCTCCAATAGTGCCTTTCAGATATCGAAGGATCCTCTTGACTGCTTCCATATGTCCAGTACGTGGCGCATGCATAAATTGAGACACTTGATTGACTGAATAAACAATATCAGGTCTAGTGAATGTGAGATATTGTAACATTCCTATTATGCTACGATACCTGGTGGGGTCATCACACAGATCTCCATCATGAGTGCTAAGTTTTTGGTGAAGTACACTCGGAGTTCCTAGAGGTTTGCAGTCTTTCATGCCTGCCTTGCTGAGAACGTCAACGGTGTACTTGTGTTGAGTGAGTGTCAAGCCATGAGCCTGGTTATCAACTTCTACACCAAGAAAATAGCGTAGAATTCCAAGATCTTTCATTTTGAACCTTTGACCTAATAAGTCTTTTATTTCTTGGATGTGGTCCGCAGAGTTTCCTGTGATGATAATATCATCGACATAAATTAATAATAGAGTGGTCACAGGCGGGCTTTTAAAAATAAATAATGAGTGGTCCAGCATGGAACGTGAAAATCCATGTTTCTGAATCTCCAACGAGAAGCTATCAAACCAAGAGTGAGATGCTTGCTTCAGGCCGTAGATGGCTCTTTTTAGCTTGCATACATGGGTTTTACAATTTTGTTCTTGATATCCAGGGGGTTGTTCCATGTATACTTCTTCCTTAAAATTCCCATGTAAGAATGCATTTTTTACATCAAGCTGACTCAAATTCCATCCATGTTCAACAGCCAGGGAGATGATGATTCAAATCGTTCCCATTCTTACAACCGGACTAAAAGTCTCATCATAGTCTTGCCCAGCTTCTTGAGTGAATCCTTTTGCTACAAGCCTTGCCTTATATCGTTCAATTGTTCCATCTGGCTTGTACTTGATTTTGTAGACCCATTTGCATCCGACAACATTTTTATCAGGTGGTCTGGAAACAACTTCCCATGTTCCACATTCATGCAAGGCTTGCATTTCATCATTCATGGCTTCTACCCATTTCATAGAAGCGGCTGCCTAATAATACATGATGGGCTCTTCGTCCTTATTGATGGCAGTTAAAAACAGTTGAAGATCCAAGGAGAAGTTGTTATAACTGACCCACCTGTCAATAGGATGTCGTATGCGGTTTGATTTTCTGGCTGCAAGAGTATGAGAAGGCACAGGATTGGCGACTGAGACATGATCTGAATGGCTTGATGTTGTCGGCCTCTGTCTAGAATAGACAATACCTTTGTATTTGCCCGGTATTTGTATTTCTTCTGCATTCTGTGACTCCGACGTCCCAGTGTTCTCAAACACCTCTCCTTCTTGTTGCACACAGTCTGAGGAACATGCTTCATTGGAACCAGCAAAAAGTTCTGAGCTCAGCCAAGGATAATAAATTTCAGTTGGCATATTCGTTGTGTCAGCTCTGTGATCAAAATTTTGTTCATCAAAGACAACGTTTCTTGAGGTTCTGATGCGTTTGTTGGTGGGATCATAACACCTATATCCTTTGTAGTCATCTGCATATCCCACAAATCTGCACTTTTGGGCCTTGTCTTGAAACTTGTTTCTCAGGGACTGATCGATATGTACATAGCAGACACAACAAAAAACACGCAGATCATAATAACTAGGATAAGTTCCAAAAAGGCAGTGATAAGGAGACTTATTTTTCAGAACAACCATAGGCAGTCTATTTATCACATGCACGGCAGAATGAAAAGCTTCTGTCCATAAGTTGATGGGAAGATTGCTGTCATGGAGCATACTCATGGCACTTTCAACGATATGCCTGTGTTTTCGTTCAGCAATTCCATTTTGTTGAGGGGTGTGAGGACAGGACACCCTTCTTCCTATACCGTTATTTTGAAGAAAAGCAATAAAATCACGGGATGAGAATTCCCCACCTCCATCACATTGGAAAAATTGAACGGACTCAGAAAATTGATTTTTGACAAGGGAAAGAAAATTTTGAAACAAAGAGAAGACTTCCGACTTATTTTTTATGAAATATATCCAAGTGTATCGAGAATAGTTATCGACAAATATTAGATAGTATTTGCTTCCAGATCCAGAGGCAATTGGAGCGGGTCCCCATACATCAGAACAGATTATCTCAAAAGGTTTTGAAGTTCTCTTATTAATGGAATGAAAAGGCAATACATGACTCTTGCAGGAAAGACAACGGGAACATTTGTGACTTTTCTCATCCCTATTGAGACTTTCTTTTGGAATGAGATTATTAGATACAAGTTTCTCAATAAAATGACTCCCACAATGTGCTAACCGACTATGCCATAAGAATGACTTATTACATTAAAAAATACTAAAAACATTAGCAGAAGAGGATGAACACGACTCTAATGAGGGCTTTGAATTCAGGTGAACTGGACGAACAGCATGACAAGGAGCTTCTTCAAAGACATACATATTGCCTCGTCTCTTTCCTTCAGCGAATGTTTCCCTCGTGCATAGGTCCTTGACCTGCACAGAGAAGGGAGTGAATTCAACTGAAGCATTATTATCATCAATAAGTTTGGAAACAGAGACAATATTTTTCTTAATGTCAGGAGCATGAAGAACGTCTGAAAGAGTAAGAGTGGAATATGACATGGGAATGACAGTTTTTCCGACATGAGAAACAGGATGGTGGGATCCATCTCCAGTGACAATCTTACTTTTTCCAAAATAAGGAATGGGATTAGAAATCTTACCTGCATCACCTGTCACATGAGTCGCTGCTCCTGAGTCGACAAACCAAGTACCTTCATCACTCTGCTTCAATTTCAACTCTGACAAGGCAGATATTAGCAGATCTTTAATCTCTACACTATTTGATACCTTCCTTTTGTTTTCTGTTTGTGGACCCTTTCCTTTATTCTCTGGATTATGCCAACAATTCGCCTTGATATGCCCCTTTTTGTTACAAAAGAAGCAAGTAGGAATGGTTCTTGATCCCTGCGCATGAGCTGACGTATTTGGAGTGGGAAGCAGACCACGCCCTCCGTGTCCACTGCGCCATTGTCCTCCTCGTCCTCGTCCTCTACCATAAGTCACTCCTGTGGCAAAAACTTCTTGGGAATTTGTGTGAATGTGAGATTCCTCAGAGAACCCTTTCAGAGTCATCTCATACTGAATCAATTTTGCTCGCAACTCATCAAAGGTAGGAAGGGCAGGGAGACACAATAGTGAAGTGATGATCATATTGTAGTCGGATCCCAATCCACTCAGAGTCTGTTGCACCATATCACTGTCACTCACCGCGCATCCTATAACTGCAAGTTGGTCTGTGATAGTCTTCATCTTGTTTAGATATTCCATGATGGTCATGGAATCTTTTCTCAGCATTTGAAATTCCCTCTTGAGAAAAACCATTCGTGCCTGCGAAACTTGTGAATATGTTTGAACCAATTTTTCCCAAAGTTGCAAAGCAGTACAATTGTCGGGAATTGCAACAAGGACCTCTTGGGACAAGGTGGAAGTGATATATGCAACCACCGACTGATCTTTCCTTTCCCAGTTGAGGTACTCTACATTCTTGACATACACAATTGAACTTACTCCTTTGTCATCTTTTTCTTCTCTCGTAACAAATTCGAGTGGAGCGAGAGTGGTTCCATCAAGGTGACCTAAGAGACCTTGACTCCTTATAAAAGGAATGATTTGTCTCTTCCAAATCAAGAAGTTTGAGGTAGTTAACTTTTCAGAAACGAGTTGAGTGAGAAAACTTGAAGAAAGATTGGATGAAGAGGAATGAAGATCCATGAAGAAGAGTTTTAACAAGAAAAAGAACCCCTTTTTGTGTTACCAGAGTACCCACAGAATGCTCAGTCTGCAGCCAGAAAGATTTGCCCTTTTTTTTTTTTACGACGACTGAGAAACTAGAAAATTGGTGACCAGAGGCTGTCAAAAGAAATGCAGACTGTATTCCAAGAAATTCAATGTGAATCTCACTGTATTTTTTTAAGGTCGGATATTTAAGCAATGAAAAGAAATTCAGACTGTAATTTTAACGTGGAAGTAATGAGGAACGAAAGAAAAAGAAGAGAAACAAAATCCAGACTGTATTTTCAATGTGAATCCCACTGGTAACAGTCAAAAGGAATATAATACGAGAAAGGGGTTCTGAGAGTCGACTCAAAGAAGTTATCACACAAACAGCAGGTTGGACATCAAAGGGATTTAGAATCCCAGAATTGATGTCGCAGGTCTGTGCCGAAAGCACGATCAGACTGCGGATCCAGCCCAGTAGAAGAAGAAAAGACTGAAGAGATTTCACGTGATTCCCTTACGTGAACAGCTTAGGGATTCACGTGAGGTGTGAATCCACTAAACAGGAGAAGAAAAGACTGAAGAGAAACAGAAAAAAAAGGAAAAAAAACGAGAGATAGAAAGGGAAAACGATAGATAGAAATTGGGGATGGAGGTAGAGAAAAAAAATCTGAAGAAAGAAGATGGGAGATGAACGACCTCAAACCTTTGATCTGTCGCACCTTTGGAATCCCCTTCGACCCCTAGATGGATCTAATGCTTTGATACCATGAAAGTTTTCCTTTAAGATGAAAGCTTTTCTTCACGCTGCACCTGCGATGAGAAAGAGAATAGAGAGAGAGAGAGAGGGAGAGAGAGCAGTTACGGCTGTCACGATTTCAGTAATGAAATCGTGACCTAAACTTAGATATTTAAGTTACATTACAGTATGGGTCCGGGTCTGGTGTATCCAGACCCGATAAACGAAAAAAAAAAAGTTACATGGTTACGTTACATGTTACATGGATTGGGTACATGGATCGGGTCAGATCCTATGTACCTTTTTCACTCCATCCATGTCTTCCTAGGCCTACCCCGACCTCTTTTAACTAATATATTTTCCCATTTCTCCATCCTTCTAACTGGAGCATCATTAGGCCTTCGCCGAATATGTCCAAACCACCGTAAATGATTCTCTCTCATCTTATTTTCAATGGGTGCAATGCCTACCTTCTTACGTATCTCCTCGTTCCGAATTTTATCTTTTATTGTATTTCCACACATCCATCTCAGCATACGCATCTCAGCTACACTCATTTTTTGAATATGTTGTCTCTTGGTAGCCCAACATTCCGTACTATATAGTAAAGCAGGCCTAATAGTCGTCCTATAAAACTTTTCCTTCAACCGCAATGGCATTCTACGATCGCACAACACTCCAGTTGCACTCTTCCATTTCATCCACCCAACCTTTATCCTATGATTTACATCCCCATCAATTTCTCCATACTTTTGAATGATAGATCCCAAATATTTGAAACAATCATCCACCGGTATTTCTTGCTCACCAAGCTTCACTACACTCCCATCACTACTTCGTTGCTTACTAAACCGACATTCCATGTATTCTGTCTTACTCTTACTCAACTTAAAACCTCTTGCTTCTAATGTCTCTCTTCATAATTCTAACTTAGCATTAACCCCAGCTCTAGCCTCATCAATCAAAACAATATCATCAGCAAACAACATACACCACGGCACATTTTCTTGAATTGATCTCGTAAGCTCATCCATCACTATAGCAAATAGGAAAGGGCTTAAAGCAGATCCTTGATGTAACCCAACTGTTATAGGAAAATTGGTTGTCACCCCTCCACAAGTGCGGACATTGGTTACTACTCCTTCATACATATCTTTAATTATACTAATGTACTTGAGAGAAACACCTTTCTTCATCATTGTCCACCAGAGAACGTCCCTAGGTACGCTATCGTATGCCTTCTCCAAATCAATAAAAACCAACTAGTGCTTGATCTTGTTTCATCCAAGTAACGAAATCCGGATTTCGAATATGGACTGTGGCAACCACAACCCCTTTTACATCTTACTCAGATGGGATCTTGACCGATCCATCCAGGTGTCCAAAGAGATCTTGGCAATGAATAAAAGGAGTTATTTGATGTTTCCATGACAAAAAAATTGATGTCGTCACTTTTTTTCAGAAACTAGCAGATTAAGAAAGCTAGCTGAGATAACAAATGAAGATGAAGAATCCATTTCTGGAAATTTCAAGAAAATAGAAATTGATGATGATACCCACAAGTCTGACTGCATTTTTTTTTACAAATCAAAGATGATTACAAATAATAAATGTTATTAGCAACAAACAGGTAAGACGATAATAAAGCAGATACGAAAAGATTTGTAACGGAAAATGACAAAACTTTGGGATAATGAGAAAGATTTGATTCATATCTGAATAAAATAAAGACACTCAAAGATTAGATTCAGATAAAGAAAATACTGATTTTATTTATTTATTTAAGAAACAGAATAAACCCAAATCAATATTGGGTTTCCTTTTCTTTTTAAAACTGGCATCCTTTAAAGAAGATCTAAATGACATCACTATAGAAGAGATCAAGAAAAACTCGATTTTGAATTTACGATGATCAGAAAAAAATGAGTAGGATTTCTCTAAAGAAAATAGAAAAATAAAATATAAAAAGAAAGATGAAGAATAGAAGAAAGAAGACATTTAAAAAAAGATGAGAAGAGATACGAGATGAGAGAGGACAAGAAACTAAGGAAGAGCCAAGTATTTTCTGGACTTACCATGGTAGAAGATTGAGATCCAATTGCTACCATGTAAGAGCAGAGCATATCACCAAGAGCAAAGGAGGAAGAGAGGGAAGATGAGAGAAGGGAAAAATAGGACTGCAGGAAAACTGATTCCATGCAGCCCATTGTGGGTTGTGGATGGCTATATATCAATAATATTGAACTAGTACAAAAATACCCCCATTTAATATACATGTGAATATAAATAAGATAGAGGCAATACAGGAAAGATAAAACTAATTAAACACAACTATTACAAGCATTATAAAGACGTCATCATAGGTCTGGATCCAGATTATGATCCAGACCCAAAACCTCATGTTCCAATAGTTACATGATCAGAGTTACCAGAAGCTTCATGGATAGGTGAGAAGCGTGGTTCCTAGAAACTAGCTTCAGAAGTACGATTCTTCTCGCTTCCGAAACTTGAAGAGCATCCCAATTTTCCCACGTTTCTCCTAGGGGAAATAAAGGAAAGATAAAACTAATTAAACACAACTATTACAAGCATTATAAAGACGTCATCATAGGTCTGGATCCAGATTATGATCCAGACCCGAAACCTCACGTTCCAATAGTTACATGATCAGAGTTACCAGAAGCTTCATGGATAGGTGAGAAGAGTGCTTCCTAAAAACTAGCTTCAAAAGCACGACTCTTCTCGCTTCCGAAACTTGAAGAGAATCCCAAATTTTCCACGTTTCTCCTATGCTTTTCACACGTTTCTTCTCTGTTTCCTTACATGCTTCATATGTGCTTTTCTCACGTTTCTTCTCATGTTTTTCATGTGCTTCTTTTCACTTCTCACTCACTTCTCATGTACTTTCTTTAAACTGGTGATCATCAATTGTAGATTTTGAGAAGAATTTAATTCCTACACTACAAGCTCATGAAATTTAAGAAGTCATTTTTATTTTAGTTTTTATTCCATTCATGTTCGATTAGTATTTCATTTCCCATTTGATCCCATTTTACTTCATTTTTTATTTCTATTTTGTTTTAAATTGATTTCTTGCTTCCCGCTTCATATAAATTTTAAAATATCTTGATTCTCGCTTCTGCTTCTCATTTCGCTTCCCGCTTCTGCTTCTAATTTCGTTTCCCGCTTTTGCTTCCTAGTCTGGTAACCTTGAACAGGATTTAGTTTATTAGAGTTATAACTTTCCCTATAATAATTACCCTCCAAAATAAATATCAAGGCCTGTTACAGATAGAAATATAAAACTGCTTTTAAGGGCTCATGAAATGAATGGCATATGTAAAACAGTGCACATCCATGATAACTTCAGGCAAGTCTCATCATCATCACCTTTTCGTAGAAAATCCGAAATGACCAGGAGATGGTAGTGCAAGTCCTGAAATTAGTGAACCAGACTTTATATACATCATTCGAGAAGAATACAAAGAGTCAATATAAACAAGATAACAAATATCTCAACGCATTTGTACATGAGATCCTACAAACTTGAAGCTAGAATACAAGAATATCTACATAATGCTCATTTGTATTTTAAACTAAAATTCCACATATATAAGAAATGATTAGAAATGTGATAATTGCAAAAAATAGATAACGAGTACAACATGTTTCATTAAAATAACTATTGCCAGATCTAACAACAATCGATCACAGTTTCTTATTCTAAGGTATAAAATGGATATCGAAAAGTTTGAGTAAAGAAATAAAAATAAGCTTTGACATTTTTCACTTCAAACAAGGTGCAAAAGATGATCAGAAAATAGAGGAAGCATGTTAGATACATACACACACATGCATACATTCACAAGCAGATGCATGAACACGTAGATGCTGAGAAGGAAAAAAGAATTAAAAAAACAAAAAAGAACAATGAATATGTGTGTATAAGTCTCAAAAGGGATAGACAATCAGGCTAAAACTTCGGCATTTCAATTTTTTCAACTAAAAACCATTAAAAACAAAGTTGGCAAGAATGAAATCACCTAGTAGTTAGGGATGAAGCTCTTTCACTTTCATCCACTTCTATCCCCAAGAGATACCTAAGTTGGCCTGAATATTTTACCTTAAAGTTATCGACAACATCCACTCTTTATCAATTAACGTCATTAAATTATTTAGTCCTAAAAAAAATCTTATCCACATGAAGTATAATGATTACAATGCAGTCCGTGAAGCTCCAGAGGATATTAATCACAATCTCCTACAATCTGACGATGGACCCACCATCCGAGAAGTTGCGAAGGAACCACACCCACCCCTCCCAAACCAGGTTGAGCCTCACTAACATGCCCTCCATCACCAATTACTCAGCTACATTCTCATAGGTTGTGTCCTAGATTTCATAAGTGATACCTGCATCAGCATGAGGTGGTATCATTCTCAGCAATTCCCTACTACACTGCTAGATCTCAACAAATGTCATGATGTAGCACCTCATCCGAATGGAGAATGCTAGCAAGGTAGTCATGTCTCAAGCACAAGACCAGCCTGCTCCCGAGCAAAATTTTCAACCAGCTCGATGACCCACAGAAGGCTTCCTAGGGAGCCCTCATTGACAAACACATGTCTACAGCCCTCCAAAGCCATATCTATCCGAGGTCAAAGTTAAGTAAACAAATATAATCAGTCTGGGCAAAAACTGAAAAAATCCTGACTAATTTCGCTTCTAAAAAATGGATAAAGTGTTGGGTCAAGCCTGACTCAATCCATATTCGATCCATTTTAGTTCCTCACTGTGAATGGGTTAAGTAAACTGTATTGAAGTACAATTTTATCTTAGGTTTGGGACTTTTGGGTGGTTCATGTAAACAATATGAAGAAGTAATTGGATTTATAGACTATAACAGGTGGTCCACAAAAGTACCTGAGTGGTCCACAAAAGTACCTGAGTGGTCCACAAAAGTACCCAGTCACACTGAAATCTAGATTGACTATGGTCAGATAATATCACTAACTTTGGTCCAGATAAATTTCTTTCCATTACAAGAGGCTTTGCACAAAACTGGTAATAGAGGAAATTAGTACCAGAAAGAAGAGATATGGATCACTGCAATTTTGTATGATCTTAACATATTCTAGTGTCCATTTTCGATATTATCAAAACCTGATGTGTGATGCACTCTTTCAATTCAAAGTGAAAAATAGTAAATAAGTAACAGCAATGTCCAAAGTGATCTGGCTCAATCAAACAACATATTTATCTCCACTATCACTTCTGCCTATTGTTCCAGGACCAGCCAATGACAGTCTCCACAAACATAGACATTTTTCCCATTCAAGAGGCATGAACAGAATTGGAAGGATGAGAATTTATTCCCGAACAATTTGCTTCTTGCAACCACAAAACAGAGAGCAGTCCCCGTCCTACTTCTAGTGGCATCACCCCTCGATATCCGTATCATTCCATAAACTACCAATTTCATCACTTCTTCGACATCCCTCGTTTTGGTGGTCTACATCAGCAGGCACTAATATGCATATTTGATGCACCTCACTAATCAAAGACAAAGCAGCAATCACATAAGCACTTAAAATCTCATTCCCAAGATTGCACAACTGCAATAATTGATGATGGTTGCCTTACCATGCACAACTTATAGCAGCTACAATGTCAACTTGTAGTTGCAAAAGGTAGCCACAAAGACAATATTTATGCCACCTAATTAAGTATTGATCATCTAGATTAACTATTCACATTCTTTTGTCTTCTAAAATCACAATGCTCATATGTCCTTGCGAATTCAATAAGTTTGACGCTTGTTTAGTTAGTACTCTTCTATTTTAATTATTTTGACATACTTGAATTATACTTAAATTATGATCATGGTCTATAATTGTCTTTTTAAAACAACATAAGTTTAATTTGATTAAAAGTAGATCTCCTTGTCATAGTTAACAAGAAGTTGAAAAGGCATGATATTTTTCTTATAAGAACAAAATGATTTTTTAGAGGAAAGCAGCATTAAACTCAATAATGATGGGTCCAACTTCAATCATTGGGGAAAAATTATCGTCATTGAGACAAAAATGAAATGACAGGATTTTTTTGGTTAATATGAAAAAAAAATGAATTTTGCAAATGGATTCTACATGAATATCCTTATACTCCAAGTTTTAATGAAATATTGGCCATAACAAAAATAGAGTGTCTGTTAAGGACAACTAGAAGAACAAAATGTTCCTTTTAATACATAGAACATATGAAAATTTCTATTAAAGCATTCTCTTATTAGGATAGAAGCATAGACAAATGGAAGAGAATAAATTGTGTTATGGACAGAAGATTATGAATGACAACATTAGTGTGAGTCGCACAGCTGTTGGGGATGCTAACATCATGTCTGGGTTGGTTCAAGTATATATAACATAAAGAGCCAAAACTTTTACCCTAGCACACACGAGAGCCATGGACAGTCAAGTGAAATTAATCCATGAACAAATTTGATCTATGGACAGCATCATTATGGTAAAGTCGTAATGCTAGAGGAATCATTATCGCAGAGCATAGAGGGGAAAGTCATAAGTGTCTATACCATAGGAGCAAGGTATTATAATGTAGAAGGTGAAACCGCCATTTCTACTACCCCATTAGTGTATTTCGTCACCCCCCATTCCTAGAAAGTTAAATATTTGTAAGGCAGTTGTAGGAGTTTATAAGATGATAGGACGTCCCAAGAAGAACAGTTTTGGGACTCCTCTTTTCCATAACGTGTGAAGTCCCTCTCTCTCTCTCTCCTTCTCCTATTCTTCTACTCAATATCTATTGTTTTTCTTTTAATCTACTGTTGATCTATGGCAATTGCAACAACATTACAGTCACTCGAACCTGGAGAAGAGAAATTCTTTATAGAAGTTCCCCACGGACTAATATTTTAGAAACACTCATACACACATGTCCTTCACACACTATTCTCACTCCTGGCTGGCTCTTAATCATCGCTGAGCTCTCACTGTTAGGTTTCTTGACTAATCATATTTGAGCTGGAACATGCGTTTGTGAACTGCTCTCAAAAGTATGTCTAACATCAATATTTAGACCCAAATTTCTAATCCTTTTGGATGATATGAATGATTGTGGAGAGGGAATAGATCACAGGCGCCTAAGTTTCAAACAGATTATATCTCTAAGGTTTATAATAGCTTTTCGACCCAAAATCTGGAAAACAGATGCACGTCACTACACTGAAGCTGCAAAATAGTTCTTAAAATCATGTCAAGAAGACCATGCCCAATAGATCATATAAACTATAGATGAACACATGCAATTCAACTCATTTCCAAGAGATTGTATAAACAATAGAGCAAGACATGACAAGAAGCATATCAATGTTCACAATAGAGCAAGACATGACAAGAAGCATATCAATGTTCAATAAATCCATAAAACAGTAAACTTTGAAACAAGACTTTAACAATTTTGGCGTGATCACTTACTTTGGCGGCTTGAATGATTCACCCACTTGACGCCACAACTTGCATGTCGTCACCTGCATATCGGTAAAGAAAGCAATTACATACAAATAGAACATCTAGTCACAGCTCTCAATAAAAGGACACAGACGCAGCACCTTGTTTTCATACCTGATCATAACCACCCAATCTAGTCACAGCTCTCCAAAGCCTGTCTCAAAATAAGAAAAAAGAGCATGGTGATGCATCAATCAAGATGGTCATTGAATTCAAAAACAAAAAATGAAGAAACATGATTGCATTCGAAGAAGAGGGCGAGAAGAGCTTACTCACTTGAGGCAATTCAGGCCCACCCCGTAGAACTTCGGGGTCTTAAATTCCAAGTTCTTCTCCTTAAAGAAGTTCTCCAGCTCCTTCATAAACGCCGCCTGCTCTTCCTCCGAACCCGACTCGTCGCCCTCAGCTATTCTCGCATCGACCGAAAGCATCTGACTCGACCCATCCGTGCTCACAGGGCACTCTTCGCCCGCCTCCTGCTTCAAGGCCGCCCCCAACGAGCGATTCTCCTCATGTGGCTGGCCGACCTCCACCGTTGTCGGACGATCCAGTGCCTTGCCACCGTTCTCGCACTCAGCGCCGCCCGTTCCGTCCTCATCTTTGGCATCCTGACGGCTCATTTCCTCCATCTCACAGCCAGCCTGAACAACACCTTCGTTCCTCCCGTTTCCCACCCATCCATCCGTGGGATTCGAAGAGTTCACGTCGCGAACAGCACCATCGGTGCCGCAATCGCCAGGCACTGCCAGACAGCCATCGCCCGCCGGTGCTGCAGCTGGAAACTCTCCGTTCTCGTGGCGATCGCCGCCCGCCGCTTCGACGTCAGCTGCCGCATAGGCTTGCTCGGTGCCCCGAGCATCAAGAAGGTCTTGCCCCAATTCATCCCCATCCTTCATCGTAGTCCACAAAACCCCCCCAATAAGCCAAAAAAACCCTAGGACAGCGAAACCGTTGCAGGGAAGGAGACAAGGATTGGACGGTGGAGGGGAGAGTGGGTTTACTTTTGGGGCTTTCGCGAGGGGATGCAGAAATGTGGGCCTCTGTAATAGCGGGCGCGCGCGCGCGCGAGAGAGAGAGAGAGAGAGAGAGATTGTGGGTTGTGTCAGTCCCAGGATACTGGATCATGTTTGATGTCGTCAAAACGCCGATTGATCATGATTCATGAGATTCATGGGCAGTAGGTGTCCAGGTCGGTTTGGTTCGGAGCCAGATTGAACCAAACCTAAACCTGATTTCAGATGCTGGTATTGGGTCCAGATCCGAGTCCAATCGGATTTATCATAAGAGAAATCATACCCGGATCATATAAGGATTACATGAACCAGACACGGACCATACTCAGTAACTTTATATTTTTAATCCTTTTATATTGAAAATTTGAGGATCTTAGTTGAAACTCGGGTCTGGCCCAGGTCTGGTATGAAAGTTCACAAACCATACCCGACTCCATATATTAATTGGATCCTTATGTTTCGACCCACACTTTATTCGAACCTTCTTATTTATCACTAAACCCAGACCTTATAAGGTCTGGTACTAGTTGGGTTTGTGTCAAACTCGACCCATTGACACCCCTAGATTTATGGGTGTTAATTGGCCAGGTTCGACCTAAACTGGGACTGTACCAAGTCCTATAAAGTAAGGGTTTGGTGATAAAAGAAGGTCTGATTAGAATCTAGGCTGGACTGAAAGGAGTTTGATTAATATATGAAGCTCGGGGTATAGCTTGTAAAACTTCATACAAGGTCCGGGCACATCCCAAGTTTTGATTAAGATCCACAATCTTTCAATGTAAAAAAGTAAAAATTTATTATTTTATTGGATATAATTTGGGTTTGGTTCATGCAATCCTTATAGGACTCCGGTATGGTTTCTCTTATAGTGGGTCCAACTAGACTTGAGTCCGGACCTAGTATCGGCAGCTTAAATCAGATCGGGGTTCAATCACAGTTGGCTTTGGATCATAGGTACTGCAAAACAGAATCTGGGTCAAAAAATGATCATGTTGTCAAGTCGATGGGCCAAGAAGGTACTGCAAAATTGGATATGGGCCCAAGTTTTATGGATCTAAGTTGGATTTCATATTGGGGAAATTATGATGGGAGAGTCGCATAAAGTGCGTTTGATTGCCTCAAATCATATATCCAAGGTTACATGAGATCATAGGATCTCTAACTATAGGATTTCAGATCATAAGATTTTAGAACAAGATTTAAATACACTGTTTCTAAGGACCTAGAGAGAGGAAAGAGATGGAGAATGTGAAACCATCTGGCCCTGTTTTTTTTTTCTTTTTAAGCAAAAAGATAACCGTAATTGGAAGTCAAGCCCAAAACCTTTGGATAATGATATTGTACCTAACCATCCAGCTATTTCATTCAACCCAAATGCCATTGCCTTCGACAGTTCTACTCAAGAATATTGACATGTGCTCGGATATTTTTTATAGGTAAGCTGGGGTTAGGCAGACGCCACGCCCACCAGTTATACAACCATACAATTGGGTTTTGAACTTGCAACATCCCAACATAAGGTGACATACACTAACTGCTCCTACCAAACAAGCTAGCTCCCTTTGGTAACTGTGCTATGCTTATGTACAAGGGTAGAACAGAAATGTATACTAGACATATACATATAATATTCTTATAAAAACCGTTGATTTTTTTAATACATGTATACTAGATCATTGATTTTTTAATCTTATAAAAACCTAACATGGTGTTGGAATAAGACGATCCAAAAGTAGATTCTCACAAAACCAAGCATGTAGATCACATCTGTACGGTCAAATTTAGAAAAAATAGAAACAATCTTTTCAAAACTCGATAGACACAAAAAAGTGTCAGACACCTACCCTTGCTATATATATATATATATATATATATATATATATATATATATATATATATATAGTAAGAGATAGTAGACAGTAGCTTTAAACAGTCTATCGTAAACCATTCTAGATGCTTTTAGAAAAGTAACCAGCATGGCTTCCTTCCATGCGTCAATCACTACAAAAAAATATAGAACTAGCGACGGACGTTAGCGACGAAATTATTCTGTCGCTAACTAGCGATGGATTAACAAGAGAAATAAATCAGTCGCTAAAATGAATACTATTTACGAAAATAGCGACGGAATAGATTCTGTCGCAAATGTTGTCGCTAATTAGCGACAATTTTTGCGATGGAAGGTTTTGTCGTAATAGTCGCGCCATTCAGCGACGGAATCTATTTTGTCGCTATTTAGCGATGGATTTAGCGATGAAATAGATTCCTTCACTATTTTCGTATTTTGATTTACGACGGCGTAGCGACAAAATTATTCTATTGCTAAGTTGTACCTAATTGTCGTGTAAATCTCAATTCCCAGCCCTCTTTCTCTTTTCCTGTTTCGCTGCCTCTTCCACTGCTCCCGCCCGCCGCCCTCTCCCTCCCGCTGCCCTCTTCCTCCCGTCGGCCTCTCTTTGGCCCCCACCGTCCAACGCTCATCGGCCGCCGCTCCCCGTCAGCCTCTCGCCGCCGCTCGGCGACGCGCAGGTAAACATTTTTGTCGGCAGGGGGTCGACCCCCTGCGTTTCCGGCAGCAGGGGGTCGACCCCCTGCGTTTCCGGCAGCAGGGGGTCGACCCCCCTGCATTTCTGGCAGTAGGGGGTCGACCCCCCTGCGTTTTCGACAGCAGGGGGTCGCCCCCTGCGTTTTCGACAGCAGGGGGTCGCCCCCTGCGTTTTCGGCAGCAGGGCGCAGGGGGTCACCCCCCTGCGTTTCCGGCAGGCAGGGGGTCGCCCCCTTTGCGTTTCCGACAGGGGGTCGACCCTCTGCGTTTTCGGCAGGCAGGGGTCGCCCTCCTGCGTTATGTGAAACTGTATCATTCTGTGAAACTGCGAATGACTCATTAAATCAGTTATAGTTTGTTTGATGGTTCTTGCTACTCGGATAACTCTAGTAAAGCTAGAGCTAATACATGCACCAAAGCCCGACTTCTGGAAGGGTCGCATTTTTTAGATAAAAGGCCTATACAAGATTTTTTCATTTGCCTCAGTTTTTTTTTTCGGCAGGTGGTGACTTCATTTTAACACAATGTTTTTTGCAGATTTATCAACGGAACTTGCTTGTGCCCTGCCACCCGTGGTAAGTAAGTGACAAAAATAATGCAAATTGGGTAAATACCTGTGGTGAGTAAGTGATGCAAGCGCATTACATGTTATTTAATTTACTGAATGAAACACTTTATTATTCATACACTCACTTAGTTGTTGATATCTAGGATTGCTTTGTTGGAGTTCAGAGATTATGCTGAGCATGATTTTAATGTATGAGAATAGAAGTGTTCTTATTTTTTGAGTACAGATTTCATGTTAGGCATGGTAGTAGTTAGCGGGATATTAAAGTGTGTCTGCTGCAGGTACATGTTTGACATTTGTTTGATATGAATGCTTTCGTTGTATTATAATGTTTGATGTGATTGTATTCATGCTTGCATGTAGTTACTTTCAATTTGATTATGGCTTCCATGTGAAATTGTATAATGAAAGCATGCTTCAAATGAATGTATCGTGTCATGAATAGTTTACACATAAAAATATTAAGTTATCAATACATGCATCATAATTCTTGTGATTGTATGACATCATATATTGCATGATAAATTTGTTATTTTCTTCATCATAGCATTCTGATGGTTCTCTTTTAACTGGTTAGGATACTATTCGTAACATCATACGACAAAATGAACCATGAATGAATGTACCGTAGGATAGTGGACAATGAGTTATCGCATGAATATATGGATAGTGTTGAAAGTTTTATTGAATTTACAACGACAAGTATCAGTAAAATGAATCCCACAGGTCAGATTAGGTGTCCCTGCAAGATTTGTAAGAATAATCGATTTGTAGAACCTCATGACGTTAGACATCACCTATACAGGAAGGGTTTTGTGAGTGATTATCAGAATTGGACGTTTCATGGTGAAGAATTTAGAAACAATTTTGATGCACGGGTGAATGTGGTGCACAATAATCCATATATGAATTTGATATTTGATGCCGCAGGAACAAAACTGGGTTCTGCTATGAGTCCTAGTGATGTAAAAACTGCAGTAGATGGAGAATCACCAAACGATGCAGCTAGTATATTTTATGATTTACTTAGAGATGCTGATGAGCCACTTTGGAACGGTTGCGAGAGTCACACTATCTTGTCTGCAATTCTTCAACTAATGAGTTTGAAGTTCGAGTATAATTTGAGTCAATCATGTTTTGACTGTTTGTGCATGATTGTGAAGAGTATGTTACCCAAAGATGAGAAATTGCCACAAAATTTCTATCGTGCAAAAGTTATGGTCAACGCTCTAGGTATGAGGTATAAAAAGATTGATGTTTGTCCAAATCATTGCATGGTGTATTTCAAGGATCAGGAAAATAACATATCATGCCCGTCATGTGGGCATTCTCAGTTCAAGCCAAAGACAAGAGGCAATGGTAGCACGAGATCAAAGGAAGTTTTATACAAGTCGCTCCGCTATTTTCCTATCACTCCTAGATTGCAACGATTATATATGTCTTCAAGAACAACTAAATACATGAGATGGCATGCAAATAAAATTCGATATGATAAAGACAAGATCATACATCCTGTTGACGCTGAAGCTTGGAAGCACTTTGATCGTACTCATCAAAACTTCGTAATGAAAGTGAGAAATGTTAAACTCGGTCTATATACAGATGGATTTAATCCATTTGTGGGTAGATCAACTTCATACTCATGCTGGCCAATATTTGTAACTCCATACAACCTTCCACCAAGCTTGTGTATGAAGCATTCAAATCTTTTTTTGTCTTTGTTGATCCCTAGTCCGACCTCACTTGACGAAAATCTTGATGTATATTTAAGGCCATTGATTGATGAACTAAAAGTATTGTGGGATGACGGTAATGCCATGTATGATGCCCACAAAAAACAAAATTTCAATATGAAGGTCGTTGTTCTATGGACAATCAGTGACTTCCCTGCATATGGTATGTTATCTAGTTGGAGCACACATGGAAGGTTGACATGTTCGTACTGCATGGAGAATACAAAAGCTTTTAGATTGACGTATGGAAGAAAGCCTTGCTGGTTTGAGTGTCATCGTCGATTTCTACCCAGCGACCATCCGTTCTGACGACAAAGGAATGCGTTTAGAGCAGGTACAATTGAAATGGAAGGTCCATCCACAAGTTTGTCTGGCATAGAGATTCTAAGAAGATTGCGATACTTTTCAGATGTATTAACAGATGCCTGCAGTCCTACACCCTTCTGTGGATTTGAGAAGGATCACAATTAGACAAAGAAATCTATTTTTTGGGAACTACCATATTGGCCAACCCTATTGATACGACATAATTTGGATGTAACGCATGTGGAGAAAAATATATTTGATAATGTGTTCAATACAATAATGAATGTTAAAGGAAAAATGAAGGATAATCCGAAGGCTCGTATGGATTTAAAAGTAATATGTAAAAGACCAGAATTGGAATTCAAAGAGTATAATGGCAAATTATTGAAACCAAAGGCAAAGTACGTGCTTAGATCTTCTCAAATAAAGCATGTATGTCAATGGTTGAGACAATTAAAATTTCTAGATGGATATGTCTATAACATTGCTCGGGCTGTGAAGATTGACGATGGACAGTTATATGGGTTGAAGAGCCATGATTGTCATATCTTTATGCAACAATTGATACCCCTAGCATTCCATGATATGTTAGACAAACCTATATGGGGGGTATTGTCTGAGTTGAGTGGATTTTTTAGAACATTGTGCGCATCGAAAGTCGTAGTATCTGATGTAAAGAATCTCGAGGACTCTGTCATCACCACAGTTTGTCTGCTAGAAAAGATTTTTCCGCCAGCATTTTTCGATGTTGTGGAACATTTGATCGTACATTTGTCATATGAACTAAGGGTTGGTGGCCCTGTGCAATATCGATGGATGTACCCATTTGAAAGGTATATGTTTTCAAATGGGTATATGTCTTCAATGACAGATATTTCAAATCTGAAATATATATTTTTGACAGATGCATGTTTGACCTCAAAAAAAAGGTTCGTAACAAAGCAAGAGTAGAAGGTTCTATTTGTGAGGCGTATACTTTAGAAGAGATTTCAAATTTCTCATCTGTGTACTTTGAACCTCAAATTTTAACATGTTACACATGCCCGCCTCGAAACGATGATGGAGAACAAGTAACTGTAGCTGACAAGCTGTCGATATTTCAACCACTTGGGCATACATTTGGTAGTTGCAGATCAAGGCTCTTGACAAATTGAGAGAAAGACGCTGCACACATCTATATTCTTTTTAATTGCTCAGCGATCGACCCATACATCGAGTAAGTATATGTAGACGCAACACAATTATAAATCATTTTATGTTCTATACATGCATACATGGTTCGGTAATATAAGTATTTGTGGTTTGCAGACGATTTGATCTGGAGTTGCGAAGAGAAGTTTCACATCTCATTGATGCAAAAGTACAAAAAGAACGTAAAACTAAGTTTGTAGAGTGGTTGAAACAGTTGGTAAGGACGCTAACATAAATTGTGTACTTGTAAACAACACTAAGTTATTTAATTGGTCGTGATCACAATCATTGTTTATGTTTGTGCGTAGGTCCGGCATGGTGATGTTAAAGATCAAGAAATATGTGATTTAGAAAATAGTCCGACCAAAGTTGTGCAATGTTACAACGGGTACATCGTAAATGGTTATCGATTCCATACAAAAGATTATGGTATAAACAAATCAATGATGAATAGTGGCGTGTGTGTCAAGGGTAGCAGCTACGATGAAAATGAACATGATTACTACAGTGTTATAGAAGAAATAATTGAGTTGACTTACTTAGGCATAAATAATATGGTAACTTTATTCAAGTGTCATTGGTTTGATCCAACTGCAACAAGACTCAACAAATCCTCAGGCATTGTGGAGGTGAGTCATAAATCAAGGTTTGCAGCATATGAACCATTCATATTAGCCTCGCAAGCTCAACAAGTTTATTATACTTCATATCCGAGTACAAAAAAGTCAGATAGAAATGAATGGTGGGCAGTTTGCAAGGTGAAGTCCAAACTATACCCTGAGTATGATAAGTTACAGAAAGACAAGTTAGCTGAAGTCAGTGATTACTATCAATCAAATGATATCTATGACTTCTCTTATGGTCACGATGTTGCGCATGATATGCATGTCATATCTCCATTGGCCGATGAAACATTCATAGAAGAATGTAATCCAAATGATATACCAAGTGGATGGGAAAACAATGAAGAAGAAGAAGAAGAGGAAGAAGAAGAATATGAAAGTCAAACAAGTGATGAGGAAGAATTCTCAAGCTAGTGAGCAAAATCATGTAATACAAACCTTTATTTGAATGTATTGCAATACTTGTTGTGAATGATTTGATTCATTTGAATATATTGTAATACTTGATGTGAATGATTTGAATGTATTACAATACTTGATGTGAATGATTTGAATTATTTAAATGTATTGTAATACTTGATGTGAATCATTTGAATGTATTTCAATACTTGATGTTAATGATTTGAATGTATTATAATACTTGATGCGAATGATTTGAATATATTGCAATACTTGATGTGAATGATTTGAACTATTTGAATATATTGTAATACTTGATGTAAATCATTTGAATGTATTGTAATACTTGATGCAAATCATTTGAATATATTGCAATACTTGATGTGAATTATTTGAATGTATTATAATACTTGATTTGAATTATTTGAATGTATTGTAATACTTGATGTGAATCATTTGAATGTATTGCAATACTTGATGCGAATGATTTAAATATATTGTAATACTTGATGCGAATGATTTGAATATATTGCAATACTTGATGTGAATGATTTGAATTATTTGAATATATTGTAATACTTGATGCAAATTATTTGAATGTATTATATGCCATTTTTTATTTGTTATAATATGGTTCGTGGAGCTTACAGTGGACGTTCATCCAGTAGTAGCCAGGCCCAGCCTTCATCTTCACGGGCTCTTGTGATAGGTATATCATTTAACTAATTGGATGCTTGATTAGTTGAAATGCGTATTCTAAGAATTTTTAACGTATTTTTTTACAGATGATGTTTCGCCTGTACATGACCCACCTACACTAGTTGATCACACAAGTCAGGAGCCAACACAAGATGCAGGGTCTTCTGAGTCTGGCATAAGAAGACTCATTTGAATAGTGTATATCGATAGTCGACCGTAAGTATTTTGTTTTCACTTATTGCATATCTTATAAATATTTTATATTGATATTTATTGTGTACCAATTCATGTGCAGTATAAAGTTTGAGCCACAAGAAGTAGTACGCGAGATTAAGAATTCACTTCTTCAACATCTATCAGGACCGACCGCTCAATGGAAAAAGTATCCAAAAGAGGTGATAGACAGATTGTGGTCCTCATTCACGATATACAGTTATTTGTCATAGTTAATGTGTTTCATATTTATTTTTTTTTAGTCATGTCTACTAACTTTTTGAAAATATATATAGGCTTCGAATTACTTCACGACTACGGTGGAGGAACATGATGCAAGAAAGGTGTGGCAGAAGGTGGCTGTCAATCGATTTGCAGACATGCTGTACAATATGAAGACTGCAACAAAAAAAGCATCTGGCGAAATAAATGATCCACTACAATAGAAGGGTCATGACCCTATTACTATCAGGAGAGATTATTGGGAGGGAATGTGCGACAAGTAGGCAGAGGATGCATTTCGAAATCGCTCTGCGAAGGCTGCACAAAATCGAGCAAAAATGCCTGAAGCCCATCTACACACAGGTGGATCTAAGACTTTTAGGAGCCACCTGAAGAAAATGGTAACTCATCAATATATAATATCAATTTTATAAGTATTGTTGCAAACCTGTTAACTAAATCTTTTATCATTTAACTTTACAGGAAGCAGAAAAATGAGGCATTGTACCATATAAGGATATGTTTGTTGAAACACATAAACGGAAGACCATGAGAGACTTTGTATCAGAGAAGGCGAGAACGACAACGATATGTATTTATTCTATTAATAATCATTGCAATATACAAGTTATCATAAATATTATAATTCTTAATTATTAATGCATACTGTAAATATTATTTTGTAGGAGGCATATGAGCAACATATGATAGAGCGATATGGCGATGATTCTACTCAGCATCCATCATTTGATCCTGCAGGATGGGTGACTACAGCAGGTGAACCCAAAAAGGGTCGTGTGTTCGGGTTTGGGAGTAATATGAACACCTCACTTGTCATTGCTTCCTCCAGTCATGGCTCACAGACTTCTTTCGTCGACATAAGCTCCAAGCAGCATCTTATTTTTTCCAATGATGATGTACGCCAGATTGTTAAGGATACAATGTGCGACTACTTCCATGAAACTATCGCTGATGTTCTCTGATCTGAGCTCAACAGTTTTTTGCTGAACAGGGGAACTTCGATTGCAGGTGCCTCTTAGGTATGAAAGTTTCATGCAATACATTGCATGTCGTTAGATTTCATGTAACTTTGATTGCCTTAACTTAGGTGCATTGGATATAATTTATTTTAGTATATTTTGTTTATCAGTACTGACCTTTTATATAATATTTCAGTATAATATTTTTACTGCCTTAGAACACATATGAGCATGATAGAATCACATATACATCTTTTTGCCTGCCTTAAAGCACATATGAGCATGGTAGAATCACATATAGAGTTTTTCTGACTACCTTAGAACACATATGAGCATGATATAATCACATATAGAGTTTTTTTTACTGCCTTAAAACACATATCATTAATGTTAGAATCACATATAGAGTTTTTTGCTTGCCTTAGAGCACATATCATTCATGATATAATCACATATAGAGTTTTTTGCCTGCCTTAGAGCACATATGAGCATGATAGAATCACATATACATTTTTTTGACTGCCTTAGAACATATAGTTGCATGTTATAATCGCATATTCAGTTTTTTGACTGCCTTAGAACACATATGAGCATGATAGAATCACATATAGAGTTTTTCTGACTGCCTTAGAACACATATGAGCATGGTAGAATCACATATAGAGTTTTTCTGACTGCCTTAGAACACATATGAGCATGATAAAATCACATATAAAGTTTTTTGTCTGCCTTAGAGCACATATGAGCATGATAGAATCACATATAGAGTTTTTTTACTGATTTAAAACACATATGAGCATGCTATAATCACATATTCAGTTTTTTGACTGCCTTAGAACATATATGAGCATGCTATAATCACATATTCAGTTTTTTGACTGTCTTAGAACACATATGAGCACGATAAAATCACATATACAGCCTTTTGCCTGTCTTAGAGCACATATGAGCATGGTAGAATCACATATAGAATTTTTCTGACTGTCTTAGAACACATATGAGCATGTTATAATCACATATTCAATTTTTTGACTGCCTTAGAACACATCATTCATGATAGAATCACATATAGAGTTTTTTTATTTTAATATATTTTGTTTATCAATATTGACCTTTCTTTTCTTATGTAGGTTGCTGGCAATAATCAGCGTAGCAGAGCTGAAGGGATCGATCAAGGCAATGAATAAGAAGACGCACAAAATCTTGGCGATGATTAGATTAATGTGTTGAATTTGTTCTACTTTTTTTTTGTTTCAAAAATGTAATTGTTGAATTGTAAATAATTAAAACTTGTGAATTTTAAAGTGGAACGATTAATTGTTTTAGTTTCCTTTTATATGTAATTTTATGTGTACTTTGTTTTTTATTCACAGGAAATATAAATTGTAGCGCGAGAATTTTTTTTTCGATATTTAATTTTCAAATTTTTTTTGTTTACAACGGATATATCCGTCGCTAGATGTATAAGTTAGTGACGAATTAGCAACGGTTGTAAAGCCGTCGCCAAATTGAGGTCGTCATTTAGTAATGATGGCTTTGCGACAGACATTGTCGTTCGTTATTTCGTCGTAACTTAGCGACGGAACTGGCGACAGATATATGCTGTCGCTTATTAGCGTCAAAAAATTTGTGATAGAAGATATCTGTCGCTAATCCATCGTTAAGCCGGTTAGCGACGGATTAGCGATGAATTAGCGAGGAAATTAAGTCATCGCTAATCCACTGATTTGTTGTAGTAAATCTAAAAGATTTTGTATCCTCCATGCAGCACGAACATGTCAACCTCCCATGTGTGCCCCAACCAGATAACATAGCATATGCAGAGAAGTCACTGATTGTCCATAGAATAATAACCTTCATATTAAAGTTTTATTTTTTATGGGTATCGTACGTGAGAACATTGTTATCTCATGGTATTTTCAGCTTATCAATCAATGACCTTAAATATACATCTAGATTTTGGCCCGGAGATGTCGGACCAGGGATCAATAAAGACAAGAAAAGATTTTGATACTTCATACATAAGCTTGATCTACCCCCAAATGAATTAAATCTATTTATACATAAACCAAGCCTAACATTTCTCAATTCTATTGCGAAGGTCTGATGAGTACGATCAAAGTGCTTTCAAGCTTCTACATCAACATGATGCGTGATCTTGTCTTCATCATGTCAAACTTTATTTGCATGTCATCTCATATGTTTAGTTGTCCTTGAAGACATATATAATCGTTGCAATCTAGGAGTGAGACGAAAGTAGCGAAGTGACTTGTATGACACTTCTTTTGACCTTGTGTTATCATTGCCTCTTGTCCTTTGTTTAAACCGAGGATACCCACATGATAGACATGATCTGCTATTTTCTTTATCTTTAAAATAAAACATGCAGTGATTTAGACAAGCATCTATCTTTTGATACCCCATACTTAGAGCGTTTGCCATAACCTTCATACGATAGAAATTTTGTGGCAATTTCTCATCTTTGGGCAACATATTCTTCACAATAGAGCACAGACAGTCAAAATATGATTGACTCAAATTATACTCGGACTTCAAATTCAGTAGTTGAAGAACTGCAAAGAAGATAGTGTGACTCTCGCAACTAATCCAAAGTGGCTCATCAACATCTCTAAGTAAGTCATAAAATCTACTTGCTACATCATTTGCTGCTTCTTCCTCTGCCCTAGTTGTTATATCACTAGGACCCATAGCATAACCCAGTTTTGATCCTGCGGTATCAAATATCAAATCTATATATGGATTATCGTGCACCACATCCATCCGTGCATCAAAATTATTCCAAAATTATTCACCATGAAGCATCCAATTCTGATAATCACTTATAAAACCCTTCATGTATAGGTGATGTCTAACGCCATGAGGTTCTACAAATCGATTGTTCTTACACATCGGGCAGGGGCACCTGATCCGACCTGTGGTATCCACTATACTGACACTTGTTGTTGTAAATTTAATAAAACTGTCAACACCATCCATATATTCAAGCGATACCTCATTGTCAATTGTCCTATGGTACATCCATTCACGGTTTGCAGCCATTTTGTCCTATGATGTTACGGATATTATCCTACCAGTTAAAAGAGAATCATAAGAATGTTATGGGGTTTACAAATCTTTTAAAAATTCTTGTTTGATGATTGTTGGTGAGCACTTTTTTGTTTCAGTTAATGCACAAAGTTTCTTCCTCTCTCTACCACAAACATGTTTTACATGAAATGCAATTTCATGAACTATTATACATGCATTGATAATTCATTATTTTCGTGTATAACACCATAACATCATATTTATACAAATCACAAAGATATTTAGAAAGATAAAATCACATTCACAAACATGATACATTCAATTTAAACATGTTTTCATGATATAATTTTATATGAAATGCATAATCAAATCCAAAATAACTTCATGCAAGCATGCATACAGTCACATCAAACATTGCAATACATTCAATTGTTTATATCACAACAATGTCAAACATGTACCTGCAATAAACACACTCCAACATCTCTCTAACTACTATCATGCCTAGCATGAAATCCGAACTCCAGCAAAACAGTTCTAGATATTCACAACTAAGTGAGTGTGTGAGTAGGAAAGTGTTGCATCCAAGAAAGTAAATAACTTGTGATGTACTTGCATCACTTACTCACCACGGATATTTACATGATTTGCATGCATTTGCATTTTTCTTTTTTATTTTCACATGACATTTTAAGTCGCATGCGATGCTTAGCATTAAGCATCATGCATTTTGCTCTGCTATGCACCTGCAATGACAAAGACTGTCAGCCAAAGGCAAAGACACAGGCAGTGAGCTTCGCTACGCCTTGCCTGACGAAAGGAAAACATGACAGGGGTAGAGTCCCCTCCCCCTATCGGCAGAAGAACCACTCAAGTAAGGGCTTCGCCCTTCCTGCCTAACGAGAAAAGACAACAGTCGATCGGAGAAACAAAGTGGACAGAGGGCGGAGGGGCTCCACACCCTGCCGACTGAAAGAACCAAGGACAGGGGGCTCCACCCCCTGTTGACTGAATAAAAACAAAGAAGGTATGGGGGAGGGGCCGAACCCTTCCCTCGTAACTCAAGCAATAGGGAGGGGGTCTTGGCCCCTCCCTTACCATGAAGGAGAAATGGGAAGGGGCTGAGCCCCTTTGTCAAAACCAAGAAAAATGAGGCAGAGGCCCGAAGCCCCTGTTAAAAATTTTTTCACAGGCGGCAGGGGGTGTCTACCCTGTCGACCTATCAAAAAAACTGGCAGGGCCTTAAGCCCCTGCGGGTCAGCCATGGTTTGCCGGCAGAGAAGAACGACAGGCCCCTGCCGATCGACAGAAAAAAAACAAAAGGAGAAGAAGAAGTAGAAGAAGAAGACACAAGAGAAAGAGAGAGGGGTGAGAGGTTACCTAGAGAGGTGAATGAGGGTTCGACTATGAGAGTCAAGCGAGGGAGAGGGTTCGACAATATAAGTGAGGGAAGAAGTAACACGGCGGTCGGCGGTGGCACACGACCATCGGTGGAAGGAGAGTGGGTTCGGGGAAGGTGGGTGAGGGTTTGGAGTCGGTGGTCGGCGGCGGCGACAGAGATGGAGTGAGGGAAGAAGTAACACGGCGGTCGGCGGTGGAACACGACGATCGGTGGAAGGAGAAATGTTTCTAGGAAGGTGAGTGAGGGTTTGTGGTTGGTGGTCGGCGGTGGCACATGGCGGCAAGAGAGACGGAGTGAGGGAAGAAGTTACTCGGGCGACAGGTGGCGGATGAAAAGAACTCAACCGGCGGACAGCGAGAGGTGACTGCGTGCGAGGAATGAAAAAGAAAGCAAAAGAAAGGAGCTCACATTAGGGATTTATGGGAAAATTAGCGATGGATTAGCGATAAAAAAATTCTGTCTCCTAATCCGCCGCCAATTAGCGACGAAAATATTATGTCGCTCATCCATCGCTAAGTTGCGATGGAGTTTGAGACAAAATTTTTCCGTCGCTAATTAGTGACAGATTTGGAGACAGAATTTTTCGAGCACTAATTCCGCAACTAATTCTAAATTTAGGGATGGCTAGTTTTCTCTAGCTAATCCGTCGCAAATTTGCGATGGATTATTTCTGTCCCAAATTTCATCGTTAATTAATATTTTTCTTGTAATGTTAGTATCCGTTGGAGTTTGTCAAGTTAAGAACTTAAATTGAGTTACTTTAGACATATACATGCATTCAAAAGCAATGGTCAATA
Organism: Nuphar pumila; assembly: GCF_984573655.1. Classification (NCBI taxonomy): domain Eukaryota; kingdom Viridiplantae; phylum Streptophyta; class Magnoliopsida; order Nymphaeales; family Nymphaeaceae; genus Nuphar; species Nuphar pumila. The sequence goes on along the minus strand of NC_143256.1, from coordinate 120,311,702 downwards.
AAGGGATTAATGTTAATCATGCATCATACATTATTTGGTACATGCATCTTATATGCTTTGATTCCTGTACTACGTTTAAATTGTTTTATGGTGAAAGCATATCTGAGTTGTTTTATGTGCACAAATATTTTCTAAACTTGATGTTTGGTTTATTTATGCTTTATTCTTCATTGTTAGATTATGTAAGATTCCTTACGAGAACCATTGATTCTCACCCAGTTATTTAAAAAAATTTAGATGTTGAAGCTTAGGCTTAGTTGAAGGGTGTGATGGTGAAACTGGCTTGCTGAAAAAGACATGATTTATGGATTGGTTGTTGGGTTCTAACTTTTTGGGGATTGTGTCTAACTTTGTAAACTTAAAGTTTGAATTTTATCAAGTTTGATCATGGTTTGATTTATTCCATTTTGAGTTATGGTTGAAAATGCATGGTTATTGTTGGTAAGTAAATTTGTGATGGATCCTAGATCCGTGGAATATTTTCAGCCTTTATTTAAAATATTGTATTTCATGTTTTGATAAGAGGTTTTGTTCGTGGTGTCTCATTCATGAACTTAGTTCTAGTGGGTTAAGATACACTAGTGCTTGCGCACAAGTAGAACCCTTAGTGCCTAGTTCGATTGGAGCAGGACTATGGATCAGTCCTAGCGTCATTCGCTACCCTTAAAAATATTGCGTATTTTAAGGGATGAGTTTGGGGTCGTTACAAGCAAGAAGCAATGCCAAGCTATGATAAATTTTTGTCCCCAAGTTTGAATATGTGACGTTATTGGAACATCTCTTAAGTTGGTTGGGACATTCCATTGTGGAGTGGCAACTTTCCAAACCAATTTGAAGCACTCTCTAGTAAATTCATATTCCTAAAATAAATCTAACAATGATTCTTCTTCCTTCCTATATAGAATGCACATGCTTGCAATATGAATACCTCTTGATTTGAGCACTTAATGGGTGAGCATCCAGTTGTGTAAAATCAACCATGCATTGATGGGACCACGAATGGGAAATGCAGTGTCCCATAATGACTTGGTGGGCAGTCAATGCATCATTGGATCCCCAAGCAACAGATAGCATGAGTCAATGGTAAATTCTCTATTTGAGGAATGCTTCTAATCCAAAGAGTCCAATGAATCAATTGGCCTTAGTGGAGTCAATGTTCACATTAGACTCATCCATTCTTCTTCCTTTTGTTTTTCTCGAGTAATGATGTCCCATGAGACCAAATGTGTTTCTTTCTTTTTGTGCTTTTCCAAACCAAATAAAGACTTGAAAAGCTCGATTAATTCTTTTTCTTGTGTTGTTTGGGATGCAAAAGATTTGCACGAAACGAAGGAAATAAGTGTTGAGAACATGTTTCATCATGGCTAAATTGAACCCAATTTAGCATCCAAAAATGATAGATGCAGATAATTCGGTGGCTCCCCCACCATTAAAAGGAACAAGGCTTGATTTAAGACCATTGATAGATAATCCAAAAAGCTCAAAAAACATATGCAGCAAGACCCACAAGTTCTCTATGTTGGGTTTGGTAGCCATGCTGAAAATGAGAATTTCAGGCAAATAAGATATAAGATCTTTTTTTTTTCTTTGAGAGCTTATAAGGACCAATATATTAAGACCTGATCACAGGGCCTCAAAAGTATTTTAAGCAAATATGCTTGTGCTTGGCATAGGCCCCCGGGGATGAGGGTCCTAGCCCTAGTGTTTTACGTCGCCAGGATGGCAACATTGCCTCTATCTGGTCCTGGATGTGGTTTTCCCATGCAAAATATGGGAAAAAAGCTATGCTTGTGCTTTAGTAAGTGAGAAAGTGAGATCCGTGATAGACATAAATCACTTTTTTTTTAAGAACATGCATAGACATAAATCTCGTTAAGAAAATATCGACAAGGAAAAATCTCATGATAATCATGAAATCCTGGATTTTCCTGGGAAGAACTCAGGAAAATACCGATAAATATAAAATATATAAAAAATAGGATGAGTGGCAGGTGTGGGAGCTTACAGTGTGAATACTATAGTTTTAGATTTCAATGTTTTATAGCATGTTTTGCAAATCAGACCCTACAAATGTGTTATCATAATTTACTTCGAGTACGTGCAGTAGATTAGAGATTTTCTTTTATGTATTTACATGTTTCTAAAATCAGAAAATTTTACAATAAAAAATATAAGTTTTATTGGTGAGGTACATCCTTGGAAACCACTTGTAACATTGAAAATTGAAAGTGTCCACACCCTAAGTCCAAGCCTCCCAATCATCCTCAAAAAATATAAATAGAAAAAAACAAAAACTTTGCTAGCCTTTTTACTACATTAGTATCAAAATAGAAACGCAATATTGTGAGTATAAGTGATATTTTGAAAATATCAGGGTTTTCAGGTATAATATTTCAAAGAATCAGCAATATCTGTTAGTAGAATGTGAACAGGCAAACCTATTTGACATTGAGCTATGTTTTGTTTTGTTTTTTGAAAGAAAGAATATTCTTCTTTGCTCTATGCACGGCACGCTCTTGATGGGCCTTGGCTCGATCTCATCTTCTTCTTTGGCAATCTAATCAACACGGGCTCCTATTAATAAATGAGTCGACATATATACAGAACAAAGGAACCAAACAAAAAATCTTCATTAATGGTATCTTCAATAAACATCAATCTAGAGAAAATCAGAAGCGCTTCAATCTAACTCTCATATTTACTTCATATCATGGACTGTCCGAGTCGGAGCTCGAGATCGAGGCCCCCTACGATCGAATTCTCCGGCGACTCGGATTGCCTCCTCATCTTGGCGAGCCTTGTTGGTTTAAGATCATGGCCTCCATCATCATCATCGTTACAACTGGCATCCACCTTTCCTCCTCCTTGCTGATGGTGGTGAAGAAAAGTAATGTTGGACGGGTCGAAGATATTCGATTTGTTACAGAAAAGATGACTGTCAAAAGCCCAGAATTGATAGCTGGACAAGGGGTCGGAGAACAAGCTCGGCTGTAAACTTGTTCGGAGGCGGGCGCGCTCTCGCCGGTGGAGGTTCATGTGGCCTCCAAGCGCCTGCGCGGAGGTGAATTTGCGGTGGCAGAAGGTGCAGGAGAAGGAGCGGTCTTGGAGGAGGGAAGGAGCGGTCATGTTGGGCTTTGTTTGGGAGAAAGAAAGACGACTTTGAATGGATGACTACACTTTGATAATTGGGCAACACAAGCAGATCTATTTATTTAGAATGCTTTGTACTTGTGGCCGTTGGGTCTCCAAGACTATTTGGTTGCAGATTTTTCTAATAGTTTTACTGGCAGGAATGTTACCTATCGTCACATATAGACTTTTGGTTAAAGAAATTCAGTGCAGCGTGGAGAATTATTCAAGGGTGTGGTTACTTTTATAAGGGGATGGGGAGAGTAGTTATTATTGTATATATATATATATATATATATATATATATATGACGTTATATTCAATCACTGCCACACATCATGCTCCACTCTGACATATCACAAGGTTCCCAAGTGTGATGTACGGTGGGGATCGAATATAATATCATATACAATATGACAATAGTGCAATGGATTTTGGAAAAGATCCATGGACAAGCCCACCAAGGCTTAGGCTCTCTGTTTGATTCGACTTCACTCAAACGAGGGATCTCGGATCCAAAGATATGAGATCTCCATTTTAGGCATTTTTTTAGACTAGATCCACGGATGGATGCGAGGGTCGGACTAGAGATTTCAGACCTCATAATTGAGTATTTTTGGTCTAAGAACCCTCAGTTGTGAGATTTGTCAGTTCGGTTTCAGTCATCCCCTATGTCACCCCTTATCTTCATACCCCTCTTAAATCTTATGATGCAAGCTGTTCTGATCAAATCTGACCCTAGATTGATTCAGCGTTGTAGATTTAATGGGAATCGATCTTTGGATCATATTTTTTAATGAAAAATATGATTTTTTAAATCACAATTTTGTGCTTTATCAACTGTTGATCTTTTAATCACCAAAAGATCCTGCACATAAGTTGGATTCATGTTCTTCATGATGTACATCACATATGTGGAATCCGGTTGTTCAAAACAACTTGCATCAATGAAATCTCAAGGAATGGTACGAAGATACATAGGGGATGTGTGGAACCGATTTGAAGATTTGAGGCATTCAAACACCACTAGCTGTTTTCAGCTATAAGTCACATGACTCACTCTCACTCTCTCTGTATATATATATATATATACGATGGCCATTTTTTTTTTTTGAGAGAGATGAATACCGTTTGTTGGGACCTCTTTCATTAGGTCTCCTACTAATTTAAAAAATCATAATTGCATGTTCTTTCTGCATGATGTAGATAGGCAAATGTGTTTATCATTACTTATTCACTTTATTAAAAATATGATTTGAATGTAATTCATTCAATTAAAAAAAATGAATATTTTATCATCTAGTTTTAGCACTATATGTGTGTGTCTGTGCGCTTAGAGAATGGGTGTAGGCATGGTCATTCATCCACAAGGCCAAACTCGTACCATATTGGGCCCATTACCAATTACTGATCAGGAACCAGACCCACATGTCCACTCCTAATTTTGGCAGCGAGACGGCAGGTTTTTCTCCTATAAATGATCAAGTTATAGGTTTGTGATGCTTCAAACAAGTCCACACGTCATTGGATTTCATATTCTACTGAACCGACCCAATAAACCTTGTGGGGCCACTTCGATCAGACCCCATCTTGTCAGGTTATAATTGGGTTGGGATGCACCTAACCCCACAAATAACATCTCTCTCTCTCTCTCTCTTTGTTCATGGTTGTAACTATTCCAACGTAGTGCATACCTATGTCATGACCATCTTAGGTAGGGATGTCAACGGGTCGGTTCTAGTTCGGTCCTGATCCGTACTGATTCTAGTAGGACAGGACGTCATGAGTTTGAAACCCATGAGTACTAGCTTTTGCCCCGAGACTGAATCTGGGTAAGCCCCTCGATAGGCAAGAAGGTTTAGTGTTTTTTCTATTAAATTTTTTTTTCATGTTAATGAACTCGTTGAGAAAGGCGATATTTTCATGGTGATAAAAGGACATTAACATGTGGTTTTTCACGTTTAAGTAACGATAAAATTGCCATCCATATCGTCTAAGTATCTAACCCTGGAATTTTGCATCCCAAATTACCAAACTTCTTTTTCATTTATTTACTGAAGCTTGTGCATGTGGTTCTACGTGCAAGGGCACATCAATATGACTGGTGATGATTTTACTATTACCAACTGCTTTTCAGGTAAGAACCTTGTCCATATATGCCTGCCTGCATGAACACCGATGTGCAGATCAGAACAAGATTCTCTTTTGAATGGTCCTGCCCTTGTTTTCGTTATGTCCTCTTAGGACCTTTTAAAAATAGTACTTTCAAGTATTTTTGCTCGATCTGAACAGTTAGATGCACTGGCTGAGCCACATTGAGATCGGGGTAGGCCTGACCCAAAAATACTCTAATATCAGGTCAGGGGAGAGTCGAGTGGCAGCAGGCTTGGAGAGAAGGCGTTGATCCCTTTGTCTTAGGCTTGACCACTCCCACAGGGGAGAGGGTGGTGTATGTTCTCCCTCGATGATTCATTGAATCCCACATCTGTATTCGGGGGTCCGAATGAACGCCATGTATGTAAGCACATGGGGCTCTTATTCTCGTGTATGTTGACATCACTTAGCATCGGAGTTTGGTGCGGTTGCAAAGACTTAAGTACCATTTTTTGCTATTCTTGCCATAAAATGATGGTTTGAGAAAATGATAAAAAATGTCCATTCAAAAAAAGGGAAACAAACGGTTCAAAAAAAAGACAAACATGTCCTTCATCTAGAAAGTCGAGGATGATGTTGACTCTTCAAAGTCTACACAGCGAAACGAACCTTAGTCGGCGATCCGATGGTGAGTCAGCGATCCGATGGTGAGCCGACGATCCGATGGTGATTCGGCGAAACAAACCTGAACCATCAAAAATATCTGTTTGAACTTTTTGTTGTCATCTTCTTCTTTTTCTTCCTTCTCCATAAAATATTGTAAAACCCCCTCTCTCTCTAGAGAAGAAATCAAGGGAGGCAAAGAGTCGGCAATCCGATGGTGATTGTCATCCTCTTTCTACTTGTAGTGGTCGGAATGCTGCTCTCGTCCAGCTGGCAACCGACTGCGACGGCTCCTCCTCCGCCTTCGAGGGACACCTACAACTGAATCTTCCTCCAATACACCTACAATGAAGTACAGCCTCCGGCTTTCCCATCATGAACCCCAAGACTGCCATCGGAATAGTTGGTGACTACAGTCTGATCATGGTAAAGATCGTGCTCAAGGAGGCGGTGTTCGGCATCGCGATTTATGAAAATCGCGTGCACAAAAAAAATGGCAAATCGCAAAATCGAGTAGCAATTTATGAAAATCGCGTGGCAAAAAAATAAATAAATGGCAAATCGCTAGGTGATTTTCGTAAATAGCTATATCGAGTAGCGATTTACGAAAATCACGTAGCAAAAAAAATAAATGGCAAATCACTATATGATTTTCGTAAATCGCTATATCGAGTAGCGATTTACGAAAATCACGTAGCAAAAAAAATGACAAATCCCAAAATCGAGTAGCAAAAAAATAATTAAATGGTAAATCGCTATATGATTTTCGTAAATCGCTATATCAAGTAGCGATTTACGAAAGTCACGTAGCAAAAAAAAAATGGCAAATCACTATGTGATTTTTGTAAATCGCTATATCACGTAGCCATTTACAAAAATCACGTAGCGAAAAAATATCAAATCGCTAAATCGAGTAGCGATTTATGAAAATTGCGCAACAAAAAAAATGGCAAATTGAGTAGCGATTTATGAAAATCGCAAAGCGAAAAAAAAAACAGAAAATTTGTGGGAAAGAGTGTTACGAAAACCTCGAGTAAGAAACAACAAAAAAAAACATGAGCACCGCGATTAAACAAAATACTTTATTGCCCTTTTTCGATAGTTACAAGAGGGAAAGAAAAGGAAAATTTTATACAAGGCACCGGAACCCGCGACGGGGGGAGCCCCCGGACCCCCTCCTATAAGGGCAAAAACAATGAATCAGGCTCCACGACTCATTAAGTTGAATGATGCTACCCACACCGGGGGAGACCCCCAGACCCCCCTCTTGTAAGGGCAAAAACTCTGAATCAGGCTCCACAACTCATCAAGTTGAACGATGCTACAGTCAGTGTGCAGGTCAATCAGTGCTTGATGGAGCAATGTAGGATCGTCTGCTGGATGTGCACAGAAGCAGAAAGAGAAGGGAGAGAGAGTGAGAGGGTTGATGTTCATGGCCTTCTCCAGGGGGATTCCTTTCTCGGATAATCCTGCAGTGCAGGGACTGGGTCTTAAATAACCATCTTCGGGGTACTTAAGTCTTTACAACCACTCCTTTTCTAGAATCATCATTTTTTTTTGCACCAATGGAGGAAAGGGTACTTAAGTCTTTGCAATATCATCAAACTCCAACGCTAAGTGATGCTGACAAACATGGGGATACGAGCCGCACATGCTTACATACGTGGTGCTCTTTGGGACCCCCGAACATGAGATGTAGCTACCTGCCCTGTTCGGGGGGGGGGGGGGGGGGGGGGGAGAACATATAACCTGCTTCACCCAAAGGGTGTGTGGATGCCTTTAATTGGTGGGTTCCGTATGGGCTTGGGTGTTGATGACTGCACCCCCGAGGGGTTTACTTCACAAGGGGCAGGCCCATTATGTGACCTGGTTTCGGCGAGAGTTCCTCTTCATAAAAAAAAATACCACTTAATTATTTAAAAATTATTGTGAGTCATTGTGATATTAATCAGTGTTGTGAGAGGCGAACGCCTCATTACCTGAAGCGTACGCTTCAGAGGCGAAGCGCATGCTGAAGGTACTGAGGCGTTATAGTGAAGCGTCTGAGTCTTGAAGCGCACGCTTCACGTGCGCCTCGCATCGAGAAGCACTTCGCTTCTAAGGCGTAAGCATCAGCGTCACCAGGCCCGACCTCCACGCAGAGCTCAGCAATGAAAAAAATAACGCAAATTCTCTGCTAAACTTTAAAAAAATGCCAAAAAAGGAAATCTGCCTCATAAGACAGTATAAAATCCCCAAAAATCATACTGATTTTTGCTGAGCTTTGCAACTTCCAACTTTGAGGACGACGAAGAGCGAGTTCTGATACAGAAGGCACTCTGCCTACGTAATAAAAAAAATAACGCAAATTCTCTATTAAACTAAAAAATAACACCAGAAAAGGAAATCTGCCTCATGAAACACTAAAAATCCTCAAAAATCTTACGATTTTTGCTGAGGTCTGCAATCTCCAACTCTGAGGAAGACGACGAGTGAGTTCTGAATCTTCTTATACAGAAGGCGCACTACCTACGTAACAAAAAAAAATTGCAAATTTAAACTCAAAAAGAATGCCAAAAAAGGAAATCTCCCTCACGAAATCCCCAAAAATCTTACAATTTTTGCTGAGCTCTACAATCTCTAACTTCGAGGAAGACGGCGAGCGAGTTCTGAAACAGAAGGCGCTCTGCAGGAAAACCCCTTTTTCTTCTTCTGTTGCTTCTCCTTCTGGTGTTGCAAGAGAGGTTGAAAGAAGGCGGTGAAGTCCCGACGAAGGTTTTTGATTTCGAGATTTTCCAAGCAGGAGAGCAAGGAAGCGGCGTCCATCATTGATTGGAGATGCGAATTAGGGCAAGAACGATAGATTGAATCGATGATCAGAAGCTGCTTCTCCATCGAACCTCCACCCACCGGACATCCCATGCCGGTGGTTCTAAAGAGGGACAGGTCGAGCCTGTCGATGGTGCCGGAGATGAGGACGGTGTTGGCCCCCCGACCTTCCATCTTCTCTCAGTTTTCCCTTTCGTAAAAGGGGGAAACCAAAGGGCCTGCACCGTTTATAAGAGAGGGTGGAAAAAGAAAAAAAAAGAAAAGTAAAAGGAAAAAATGAAATAGAAAAAATAAGAAAAAAGGCCTGCACCGTTTATCATCTATGTTTTACGGTAAAATTATTAATAAAAATTCATTATTTTATTAATATTATATATTTTATTATTTTGATCATGAAGCTTAGGCTTCAATGCCTCGAGGCTTACGCCTCGCTTCATAACAGGCTCAACGCCTCACTTCGCCTCATGGCATTTAACAACCTTGATATTAATGCAACAAAAACGCTTTCTATGATACTTTTTTATATCTTTTATCTTTTCTTTATATGTTTACACATGCTTTAACATTTCTAATTGTTGATGTGCCGACGTTTTCCCTAGAAAAGAACAAAATCTTTTATTCTATCGTGAGATTTTCTTATATAGATTTTCCTGAGAAGAAATTTGTGCCATTAATGCATACTACATAGTATACGCGTATTTTTAAAATTTTCACAGCATTTTTATATTTATTTAAAAAAAAGTGCTGCTATTTTTGACAGACTGATTTGCTAGTAAAGGTCATATTCAGACTAAGATAACACATTCAATTCCTATTTTCATACTGAGAGTCAAGACACACAGCTTACGCCCTTGCAGAAACGGCACCTAATGAAGGTCCTGATTCTTTGCTGCCCTAAATGGAACGAAAGCACAGTTCTTGCGCATAACCAAACAAAGAAGTTGAAACTCAAACATGCATTTTTGTAACTTACATGACAGACAGCACTATGGCCACATTTGCTGTAATGACAACGAAAGCTGAAATCACTTGGTGGAAAACTGGATGTTTCAGATGACTTGAGGACTTGACAGTTTCCTCGAAGCTTCTCTTGTTTTATATTATTGGAAGGTTTCAGTCCTGTGACAATGAATGTGAATGTGAGAACTTGCAACAGACCATATGTGCTAACCTATACGGCTTAGATTATTCTAAACTCTCTCTCTCTCTCTCTCTCTCTCTCGCTCGCTCGCTCGCTATATATATATATATATATATAGTAACTAGAAATATGGCCATTTTCAAAAATCCAACCACGTGGATGTACTTGGCATGATGGATTTGCAAGGAATCAACCATTGGATCATGTATTTTTTATGAAAATTGTGATTTTTGAATGCTTGAATATTTATGAAGATTATGAGCCATTGATTTTAAAACCTTAAAAAATCACATTTATGCATCGAAATTGGATGATTCAAGAGCGGGTTTTCATAAATCTAAGCATGTAGATCACATCCGTACGGTTAGATTCAAGAGAAAAGGGCAAAAAATCCATGAAAATAGCGGTTCACAATTAGTTCTCATATTTTCAGTTCTCATATTCTAGTGATTTTATATATATATATATATATATATATATATATATATATATATATATATATATATGGTTGATCTAATTTTGAGCTAGTTATGTTAACATGAACAACGTTCAGATAATTTAAATGACCAATCCACTTGTAAAAAAGCCATAACATCTAATTTGAAAACGTATAATTAAATTTTGAGATAAAGTGAGTCCTTTATTTTATAAAAAAATTTAAAAGATAACAAGGTGTGCTTTAGTAAATTTCAAAGGTGAAAGTGACTTAATTTTTTTTACCTCAAAAATGTGAATATGTATTTCAAAAATAGCATTAATTTTGAAAGTATTTTGTCAGTTTCAATCAGTTGAGCAATGTTAACTTTAACATGACAAGTTTAAAGTTAGATAAAACACACACACACACACACACACACACACACACACATATATATATATATATATATATATATATATATATATATATATATATATATATATATATATATATATATAGGGATAATCCTGATCCCTATTTCGTTAGGTCACCATTAGGATCATCCAAAAATCATAGTTCTAGGTGTTTCATGCTCAATCAGAACCTTTAGATGTGTTTATCATTGTTTACTCAATGAAGAACGTGTATTTAATTAAGCATCCTTTTGCATAGATATGTACTTTAATGAAGTAAAAAAATCAATGATTAATATTATACTAAAATTTGATGATAAAATATTCACATTTTCTTATAATCAATTTGAAACAAAGCTTGTTTATTAATAAATAAGCAATGATAAACACATCTAACATTTTAGATAGAGCATAAAATACCTAAAACTATGATTTCTGGGTGGCCCTAAGGGTGATCTAACAAAAATGGGGGCAAGATGATTCTTGTTCTCATATATATATATATATATATATATATATATATATATATATATATATATATATATATATATATATATATATATATATATATATATATATATATATATATATAATTTGGTGTTATTGAAGGCACAAACTATTGAGTTGAAAATCATAGGTTTCAGCTTCATTGACTGAATCTGACCACATAGATGTATTAAGCATGTTCAGCATGGTTTGTTTGCTAAGGATCAAACTCGGATCATGTTAATGTGATCTAAAAAAATATATAATTTTTTGAGTTATAAAATTTTAATGCATTATGGGCTATTGATTCTTAAAGCTCTTAAAAAGCCTGTTAACATGTTACAATCACATGATTTAAAACTCATTTTCTATAAAACAAACCTTGTTGCTCACATCCGCTGATTTCCAAAAAAAATCTAAAAAATATGAAAAAAAAGTCTTAATAGTTTTGTGCCTTCAATAGCAATATATATATATATATATATATATATAGAGAGAGAGAGAGATATGTGCAGGTGAGAAATTGATAAGTGCTAAATGTGTTGGGCATGGTCTATTTAGGAAGAATCCGCACCTGGATCATGTGTTTTCGATGAAAAAAATGATATTTACAGCATCAAAATTTTAGAAAGATTTTGGACCGTTGATTTTTTGAAGCTTATAAAAACCCACCCATGTGTCGGAATCAAACACTTCAAGAGCTGATCCCTATAAAACCAAGTAAATAGATCACATGTACGGTCAGAATTTAAAAATAAAATGAAAAAACCCAAAAAAAATCATTTAGCTCGTATGATATCGCACCTACCCATTACTCTCTCTCTCTCTCTCTCTCTCTCTCTCTCTCTCTATATATATATATATATATATATATATATATACGGAAGTCAGTAGCAACCGAATAGATGTTGCCACTTGGATCTGAGTCATCCTTTTCAGGTCTATGCCGTGTGGATGAGGCATCTAAAGATGCAAGCAACTTTCTCTCATAGCTATCAACTATTTATGCATTTTTTCAAACAATAAACAGTCGAGAAAGGTATGTATGAAATAGTCATATGTTAACAAGGACTACCCAATGTGAATGCTGCTATAACTTCCAATAACATTAACCAGTTAAAACCATTGAATTCAATTCTAGTTGGAAGATAGACAGCGGTTGAAAAAAAAGCTGCGCATGTCTCCACCATTTCCGAACCCTTTAGTCAAGCCGACAATGTTTAAAAACTTGACATGTCTAAAAATTTTAGAAAAATATTCAAGATCGTTCAAGAAAATATCTTTATTCTCTCTTGGAATAATAATTCAACTCACGGAATTACCAGAGTGCTGTGCATATAGATTACACACAACTAATAAAAATGAAAGGTTGGACATATTTACAATTACTTATCGTGATTTTTTTTATATTCGATGATATCCCCTTGATTGTAGGAATAAAGTTAACACTTTGCCTTCATGGTCGATGATATCCCTTGATTGTAGCAATAAAGTTGACACTTTACCTTGATTGCTGATAACAACTCTAACCATTTAACGCATAACATGGTTATCAATATAACAAGGCTAACCATTTCCAGCCATTTCCTTGACTATCAATAACGCCTTGATAATAGATAACAAGGCTAATTGTTACCTTGACTATCGATAAAATGTACACGTGTACAGTAAAAATCTTTTATTCTCTCTCAAGTTGGAGTGTGCGGATTGAGAACACCCAACTTGGTTTTAAGACGAGTGAAATGATTAGTGCCAAGCGCCTTGGTGAAAAGGTCTACGCGAGAGAATGAATTATGTTTGAATTAGACCACTTCGAATTTTCTTCTGCACGATGTGGCAATCAATCTCGCTATGTTTGGCGCGCTCGTGATAAACTGGATTGGGGGCAATGTGAAGAGCTGCTTGGTTATCACAATGTAGCATCATGGTTTGAGAGTGATCAATGTCGAAGTCAACAACAGGTATTTGATCCATGTGAGTTCACAACATGCTAAAACCATGCATCAATGTTCGGCTTTGACCGATGACTGTGATATCGTAGACTGCTTTTTAATCTTTCAAGAAGCAGGGCTGTCCTCAATCATGATGCAATAACTGGATGTGAATCTACAAGTCATTGGGTAGGAGGCCCAGTCTGAATCACAGTAACCAACTACTTGAATCTTGCTGATGGACAACATTAGAATTTCTTGTCCTTGAGAACCCTTGATATATCAAAGACATTGCATGGCAGCATCCATATGAGGCTATCGCAGTTGACTGCTAAACTGACTTAAAATATTGATCGCAAAAATGATATTGGATTGAGTTATAGTAAGATATAACAACCGACCCACTAGGCATCTATATGGCCTTGGATCTTCCAACAAATCTCCATCTTTATTTCTGAGTTTGATATGTGATTCCATAGAAAATTGACTTGGCTTGGCTCCAAGGTAACCCATGTTCTGCAGGATATCAAGAGCATATTTTCGTTGAGATAAGAAAATATCAATTTTAGATCTTACAACTTCAATGCCGAGGAAATATTTTAGTCGCCCAAAGTCCTTTAATTAGAATTACTAATTGATTTGCTCGATGTATGTAATATCATCTCCTACAATGATGATGTTATCCACATAAACTAGAACGAAAATGTGTATTGCATAAATAGCTTTTGAAAAAAAAATGAATAATCAACTTTAGGATGGGCGAATCCTTCTTGAAGCAAATAGCATGAGAGCTTGGCAAACCAGTTTCTAGAGGATTGTTTGAGTCCGTACAATGATTTATGCAACTTGCAAACTTTATGCTCCCCCTGATAAGAAAAACCTGATGGCAAGTCCATATACACCTCTTCATCAAGGTCTTCATGAAGAAAGCCATTGTTAACATCTATTTGACAGATATGCTAATTTTTTATTGTTGTGATAGCTATTAAACATCACATTGTTACCAAATTAGCAACAGGAGCAAATGTCTTATTATAATCCAATCCTTTAATTTGGGTTTATCCCTTGGCCACGAGTCAAGCTTTATACCTTTCAATGGAGGCATCAGAGTGATGTTTAATTTTATACACTCATTTGCAACCAATAGGGTGTTTGTCCATGGGTAGATCCACAATCAACCAAGTGTTGTTCTCCTCTAACACCTTAATCTTTGAGGTCATAGCATCATGTCAATACTAGAACTTCATGGCATGGGAAAAGGTTTTGGGTTCTGAGTGTTACAAAATGGCACTTAAGAAGACATAGTGTCCTTTGTAAAAGTAATCATAACTTATAACTTTGGATAACTTATGATACATGTTGTGGACCTTCTCTCTTGTGTCGATCGATTAGAGTATGGGAGCAACCGTGTAACAGTCGTAGTCTTTGAGATACAGTGGTGGTTGACGAGTTCTTTCGGATCTTTAAAGATGAACTTGAGTTGGTTCAATGGCTCCATGATTGAGAGATTCAGAATTTGAATCAAGATGATTGGGATTAGGAAACTCACTAACTTGAATATCATTAGGTTCTTGAATCTCATGAGGCTGAGTCTCGAATATGGAGATGGGTAGGATACACCCTTCCCCTTTATCCGGATTGTTTTGATCTTGAAAGAGAAACACATTTTCATAAAACTTTACATCTTGACTAACAAAAATATTTTTTGTTTTAAGATCATATACTCGATAATCAACTTGACCATATGGATACCCTAGAAAAACTCATTTTCATGCACGATTATCAAATTTATAAGAGTGATGTATGTTATGAGCATAACACAGACATCTAAAAACACAAAAATGATCATAAATGTGATTCTTCCCATGAAGTAACTTGTAAGGGGTTTTGCCCATTAACGGTTTGGAAGAAATGCGATTAATGATGTATGCTACTGTTAAAATGCATTCTCCTCAAAATTTAATGGGTAAAAAGGCTTGAAATCTCAAGGCTCTCACAACATTAAGAAAATCTTTGTGCTTGAGCTCGATTACGCTATTTTGTTGGGGGGTCGCAATGCAACTACGTTGGTGTTCAACACCCTTTTTCTTTAAAAAATTTTGCATGTCATTTGAGAAAATTTTAGTTTCATTGACCGATCTGAGACTCAAAATTTTGCTATTGAATTAATTTTCAACAAGTAAAAAGAAATTTTTGATCTGGACTATGACTTTTGATTTATGCCGCATAAGATGAACCCATGTGGTTCTAGAATAGTCATCCACTATGGTCAAGAAATATTGTGCTTCAGATAATGAGTTCGTTTGATATCCTCCCCATATGCCATAATGGATTAACTGAAAAGATGTTAACGAAAAAATTGACCCGCTAGGAAAAGAAAGACAAGTTTTTATGGCCATATGACAGATATCACAATGATTATGAGGAATACAACCACATAATTTGCTATCATTTATAAGAGTTTGCAATATATTATTCTAAAGATGTCCAAGTCTTAAGTATAAGATATTGGAATAAAAAGATAAACTACTTAAGGAAAAATTATCATCGATCTCAAAAATATAAAGTTTATAATGTTGCATACCCACTCCAATCTTCCTCTTCCAGAGATGGTCCTGAAAAATACAATGATCATAATAAAAGAAAATGTTACATTTTAGGTCTTGAATTAATTTATTCACAGAAATAAGATTAAATCTAAATTCTGAAACAAAAAGAACATTTGAGAGAAGAAATTTTGGCACCAATCGAACACTACCCATGCGAGTCACATGTGTAGATAATTTGTTTGATAATTCAATAGGAGAAAAAATGGTGGGCTTTGGAAGCATTAGATTTGACAAAGAATTTGTAATATGGTCTGTCGTAGTCGTGTCTATGATCTAATTTTTGAGAGATATGGAGCAAACAAAAGAAGCATCAAGATTACCTGTTAGGCTAATAGCAAATGCTGATTTGAAATTACCTATTTTTATTGCAGCTAGTATTTGGTCAAGTTGTTTCTCTGTAAGTCATTTGGGGATTTGGATAGACATTGACTTGTTGCCTTCAGAAGACACAAAATTGGTGCTAGTCTGGCTTCATTGACAGGTGTTGGAGGGTGTACCAAATCGATTTTGAAATCCATAGAGGTGAAAACATTTAGCCTTCACATAATATAATTTTCTGCAATAATCGCATTTTGAATGAATACAATTTTTTCGATTTTTATTTGGATCTATGTTGATCTGAGCATTGGATTCGTTTGCGATTGTTGCCACCGGTTCTTGATTTTCCATGAACTTGCGATCATGTTGTCTTTCTTTCTGCACAAGTAGTGTGAAGGCTTTAGATATGTCTGTCAATGGTGTCATCAAGAGCAATTGGCTTCTTATGGCACTGTAGCTCTCATTCAATCTCATTAAAAATTATATAAGTCTTTCTCAATTTTGTTGCTAATTAATGGCCTTCACAGTTTTGCATGTGCACGGCGGAGTGGTCATGTATGTAGACAACTCATCCCATAGACTCTTCATTTTTGTGTAGTATGTTGTCACGGAGGTTTGCATCTACTTGAGATTTATAATTTTTAGTTGAATTTTATACATGCACGAAGCATTCGACTGAGAGAATCAGTCACAAAGTTTGGCTCATACTTCAGCAGTGGTTTCAACGTAGACAACACTTGAGAATAGATCTGGATGCAACAAGTTAAGTGGCCACAACATGATCATGTTGTTGCATCGTTCTTAGGTAGCAACAAATTTTATGAGAGAAGTCAATTTTGTGATGGATCAATCTACGAATCCAAACTTATTTTTCATAGATAATGTCATAGTCATAGCGCGACACCAATTGGTATTGTTGTCGTTGGTTAATGGTTGCAATACTAGAGCCATACTAGGGTTATTTGAGTGATTGAGAAAAAATGAGCTCTCAATTTCTTCAGGATTCTGGCTTGATACACTTTCAATTTCACTATCCATCATATCAAGATGTCACCTGAGTGCTCTGATACCATGAAAGAAAAATGAATTCAAGAATGCAAGAAAATATCTTTATTCTCTCTTGGAATAGTAATTCAACTCATGGAATTAGCATAGTGCTGGACATAAAGATTACTCCCAACTAAAAAAAAATGAAAGGTTGGATACATTTACAATGCACTACTTATCGTGATTTTTTTATATTGGATGATATCCCCTAGCAATAAAGTTAACACTTTACCTTCATTGTCGATGCTATCCCTTGATTGTAGCAATAAAGTTGACACTTTACCTTGATTGATGATAACAACTCTAACCATTTAACGCATAACAAGGTTGTCAATATAACAAGGCTACCCATTTCCAGCCATTTCCTTGACTATCGATAATGCCTTGATAATAGATAACAAGGCTAATTGTTACCTTGACTATCGATAAAATGTACACGTGTACAATAAAAATCTTTTAGTTGGTATTGACAAAGTGTACTCTTTTTTAGCATGAACCTCTCTCTCTCTCTCTCTCTCTCTCTCTCTCTCTATATATATATATATATATATATATATATATATATATATATATATATATATATATATATATATAGTAGGGGTGGCAAAATCTGACACGACCCGCCAACCCGCTTCTTAGCCGGGTTCGGGTTTGGCTTAAATGGGTTCGTGTCGTAAACGGGTCGACCCGCCTAACCCGTTTATTAAACGGGTCGGGTTCGTGTTGGGGGTATGCGAAGCCGCCAAGCCGGCTGACCCGTTTAATAAACGGGTTAGGCGGGCGGGTCAACCCGTTTACCCAAACCCGACCTGCCAACCCACCCACCAACCTGTTTATCTGACCCAACCCGTTTACCCGAACCCGACCCGCCAACCCACCCTCCAACCCGTTTACCCGACCTGACCTGTTTATTAAACGGGTTAACTGTGTCGTGTCGGGTTACCCATTTAATAAATGGGTCGGGTTCATGTTTGCCACAGCCGACCCGTTTAATAAACGGGTCGGGTTCGTGTTGAGGTATGCTGACCCGCCAACCCGACCCGATTGCCACCTCTAATCTAGAGTATCACATTGGGTAGGTTTGGCCACAAACAGAAATGGAACAACCAAGGGCCACACTATTTTGGTGTTTTGCGTGAGACCATGCCTTTAAAGCAATGTTGTCAAAATAGTATCGGCTATCGAATCATTCGGCCAACGATTCAGGTGAATCAGCCGATACCAATTCTTAAATAAAATTAAATTTAAGCATTTTTTATATTTATTAAAAATTAACCGATCCAGGTTAGTATAGTATCGATTTTCTGCCTATACCAATATTGCTTTAAAGTATTTGTTTGATTTAAAGTAAGCTTCATCTTTTGAAAAACACAGCGTCACCATCAAATCCTCACTGTAGACTTTGGTTTATAAATTGAGTAGCTTCTTACTTTAAACACCACATTTTCAATGCATCACGTCATCATCATTAAATCACCAGTACTTATTATCAGCTTAAATGGTAGTTTTTTTTATATTTAGAATGATGTATTCATACAATGATAATAGGATAGTAAAAATAACTGTTAACATCAAAGAATCCATGAATTATATATATTATTTGCACGATTAAGAGTGGCATGGCTGGAGAAAAAGGTTGGTTAATACCTCTTGCATGTTTTCTGTTAATATCCCAAGAAAATACTATTTCTTTTTTCACACTTTTTTATTAATCACGAGGAACCTCTACATTGGGCTCCACTAAGAGTGGTAAATCTCGAGAATAAAGTTGGCCCCACAATCGCACTCTTGGTAAGGTCACAGGCGTGCCCATTAGAAGACAACCTTGAGATGTTGAGGGTCTGTTTGATTGCTTGTTCAAGATTGGATAGAACAATAGAACAGAACAAACAGAACACATGTTAGTGCCCACGTCCACCCACACACACGGGACAAGATGGAACAAGATAACTTTGAAAAAAAAAAGTCCCCTCCGTCCTTGTCCAGTGCTGTCCACGAAAAGGCCAGGATATGGTGTCCTTGTCCTCCACTGTCCACCAATCAAACACCCCCTTAAGGTACAATATAACCAATTATTGTTCTCCAAAAAAGTTCATGGGTAGGTCCTATTATAACATGGACAAGGAAAGTTGACTGGGAACTTTAGTTGGGAGTTGTTTCTGATATGGGCAAAAAGTGTTTAGCTCAATCTATGAATATTGTTTGTTACTAGTCCTAATCTAATCAGGTTGATACATAATACAATCTTGAACCACAAAATCAGGATGTATGGTATTCTACAGCTGCCTAGCTTGATCAGTTGGACAATCTCATACTTAGTTGAGCTAAGTCGGCCAAATCGAGCCACCCCAATCAGCTCAACGCTAGATCCATCCTAATCATGCAGTTAGCAAACTGAAGATCTAATCTAAAACATCAAAAGGGATTTTGTCCAAAACTCCGACCCTGGTACACTATTTTAAATATTACCTTCTCTTTAGGGTGTAGGGGTCATGATGCAAGAGTGGAGTTGAAGACCCGGTTTAATAAGGATTCATTTGGATTTAATTTATATTTTAAATTTTTGTATCATTTGGTTCTTTTGTATTTAGATCATTTTAGTATTTGGTTCATTTGTAATAGTTATTCGATTATGTATTAAATTCAATATTCAGATTTTATTAGATTAGGATAAGTTTTATCTTTATTCGAAAGTTTATTTGAATTATAATTAGGAAATTTGTTATCTATTTATAGGTGAGGGGACCTCTGTACTGTTAAAAGTGAAGTTGAAATATGAAATTCAATTATTTTCTTATTTTTTAGTTATTCATTTATTTCCATAGTTAATTAGCATATAGTTCATTATCGAATCATGTGGGGTTCAAGAGAGACCCTCTTGTTCACTGCATTACACCACCATTTTTTTTCGGCCAAGAAAGTTGCGGTTTATTAACAAAAAAAAAATACAAGTCGACATGGAGGAGATCCTATGATACCACGGCATGCCATTTCAGCATCTGTACCCATGACACACTAGCTTAGTTCTATAAAATAATTATGTGATAATTTATATTAAATTAATTTATGAATTTGATTCTTTAAATTTATTTTGTATTTATATGATATTTAATATAACTTGTTATTAGTTATGTTAAATTAATTTATGAATTTGGTTCTTTGAATTTATTTTATATTGATATGATATTTAATATATATATATATATAGTGTTCTCGTACCCAGATTATTTTAAATTGCCGTGCCGTACCTTCCATACCCTCACCCAGTCATGAAGAATTCAATCATGATTTGTGTTCGAGCAGTGTTTATCCTCCTCAGATATTACCAGGGTAGCAAGGGATCGAGCTAATCCATTACATTCTTTAGTAACGGAACGGATGATCACTCTATTTTAGACATTATCTTCTGAATGTCGTTTCCCAAGTTATGTACTTGAATTCTTTCCTGCACTTTTTGAATGTTAGAGAGAGAGAGAGAGAGAGAGAGGGGGGGGGGGGTGTCACCACAACATTATTGGGAGGTAGCAGTTGGGGATTGAAAATTATGGATTGTACTGAATTCATATTTGGTGATGGAAGTAGGAAGAAAACTGAGGGAAGAGTCGCGGCTAATTAATGCATGCAGACTTGCTGACAAACTTCAGATGAATAGGTAAACCTTCTTCCACAAGGGTTGCAACCTTCCCCCTGTGGGGCATGTACGTGCTCCCTCCGTTCTTCCCATCCTGATCATCAGTCTTGAGAATGATCAAATTTCTTTTTTATTGGTTTTTCTTTCTAGAAATTTTCAAAGGAAACGCACCTAAATTTTTAAACTTATTAAAAATGCACCTAACTACTTTCAAGGTTAATTAAAAAGCAACAAAGTTCTCTTCGGTCTGGCTCTGCTTGTACTTATGATCGTTGTCCTGGCAGCGTAAAACTTTGTGTGGGCTTACCACTAATCTTCATTTACCAAAAGAATTATCTTTCTCTCTCTCTATTTCTAAGATCTAGGGTAAGGTGGTCGTCCTAACAGCATAAAACTTTGTGGGCTTACCACTAATCATTCATTTCCAAAAAGAAATCTCTCTCTCTCTCTCTCTCTCTCAAAGATCTAGGGTTTGCAAAGTTGCGGATCTCTATTAATTCTAAAATTTTACAAAAAATATTCTGGACGCTTTAATGGTGATCTGCTCCTAGATTTCTGGCTCTCAGTGGTTCCATACCGGTTAGTGCGATACGTGGGTTTGTATTGAACAGGCTTCTCTGATGTATTTTGAGAGTTGATGCTTTCTGTTTTTCTTTTTCCATCGGTTTATACTTTGTAGTCTTAGCTGGTTGGGAGAGAGCGGTGGACATCGGAACCAGTGGATGTGAGAAAGCTTAACAAAGAGAAAATGGGAGTTTTGAGCCTAAATTTGTGAATTTTAGGCTTTGGATTCAACTTGGGTTAATGATAACACAAAATAGACTTACAGGAATTTGCTTCTGATTAACGGCACAAAATCCTGGTGTGGTTTTAACAATTTCTAAATCTTTGGTTTTTTTATTATTGAAAAAATTTAGATGCGTTTTTTTTTTTGTAATTTTTTTCCTTTTTCAAATCAAGGAGAGGAACCCTAAAAGTCATCGTTCAGAGCAGTTTTTTTATGGGTTCACAAGCATTATGGTCTCACAGGTTTTCCATGATCACCAAGGACTGGAAAACTACCTTAGATTCAGAGACCTAATCATGCTGGCTAAGTCTGCCTTACTTATGATCGTTGTCCCAACAGTGTAAACCTGTGGCACACCCCTTACTTTCGCCAAACTTTGGCTGAGCAAGAGCTTCATTAATGCAAAGGGGAATGAAATGCTCCTTCCAGTGCATCAAATCCCTTGGGGCTTTTATACTCTTTCATCTAAGCAGAAAAGATATCACACTAGACGACTCTCTCTCTCTCTCTCTCTCTCTCTCTCTCTCTCTCTCTCTCTCTCTCTCTCTATATATATATATATATATATATATATATATATATATATAGGGGGTAATACATATGTGCTAAATGAAATATGTTAAATGGGGTTTCCAGGTTTATTTTATTTATTTTAATATTCTGACTATACAGATGATTTATGTACTTGATTTTATAGGGATCAATTCTTAAAGCATTCAATTCTGACACATGGACATATTTTTTTAAGGTTAAAAGAGTCAATTACCCAAAATTTTTATAAATTTTTGTGGCTCCAAAATATCATTTTTTCATCAAAAACACATGATTCAAGTATGAATTCTCAGTAAATCAACCATGCCAACACATTTATAGGGTCGAAACAGCAAAAAAAAATACCGAGAAAGCCAAAAAACTAATTTAGCATGTTTCATTTCGCACGGATGTATTTACCCTATAATTGATTCCTTTTAACTCTAGGAGGGTGTCGATGCTGCTAGGTTTATTTGAGCCTTGAATGAGGGCTAGAGCTTCAAAGAGCCCGAGCAAGTATTCTCTTCCACTTCCTTTTATTTATTTATTTGTGAATTTGCTTTCCTACTCACGGATCCTTGTTTGAGCCTTGAATGGGTCCACCTCTATAGAAGGCTTTTGAAGGTCAACTTTTTCAAGAAATCTCAACCATAGTCATAGTCAGATTATCCGTCATTGCTTAGGGAGAAACAGTTTGACCTCATCAGCGAGGAACTCGCAATTATTTGTAAAGAAGTCCGTTTTGTAAAAAAGAAAATTTCAAATAAAATCTTGTTTTTTTTTAGAATTTGGGTTATATATATATATATATATATATATATATATAGAGAGAGAGAGAGAGAGAGAGAGAACGGTCATGAAAATTGAAAAGGATAACAATATGATCCATGCATGTTGAACCTTCCAAAAGATTAAGACCTTGGTAATTATTTAGATAAAAAACTCAAAATAACAGGAAACAACCAAGACTTTGGATGCCACCTTATTAACACGTTGGTAAGTAAAGTCCAACGATCTAGAAGTTAAAAGAAGTCATGACTTCCTTCAGTAGACGCCATCCCATTGCTATTGTTTAATCTTGCCAGACTACTCTCTCTCTCTCTCTCTCTCTCTCTCTCTCTCTCTATATATATATATATATATATAGAGAGAGAGAGAGAGAGAGAGAGAGGAATTTGTTTTCATGAGGAGAAACCTTGGTGGAGACGGGTCAGACTAACATCGATTATTACGTTCTCTTGCATAGTGACTTCTATGATCCTGGTGCAGTTTCTCTGTGTAAATATCAAAAGTAAATAAATAAGTTTTCATATTATTTTGTATTATATATTTTCCCAAAATTTTCTACCGTAGAGATGACTCTTCTCTTAACAGTAGGAGGGTATGAACAATCTTAAATTTTTAATTTTTACTATACTTTTTTAAACTTGACCTTACATATGTGATCTAGATGGTCCGATTAGTAGGAGCCTTTTGGATCATTTGATTATGGCATATGAGCTTGGTTTTAAAGTTTCAAAAATTGATGACTTGGAATTTTTATCGGCTTAAAAACTCACAAAATCATAATTTTACAATGAAAAAACACTATCTAATGGTCAATTCCTAGCAAATGAATCATGTTGAATACATCTATGGGGTTAGATTTGCCAAACATGACATAAACATTAACAATTGGTACCATCCACACCATATGGAAAGGTAGGAAGAATCAATCTCTCTTTATATATATATATATATATATATATATATATATATATATATATATATATATATATACCAACCAAATATATTTGCTGGTATGAATCAAGATTTTCATAGGTCTTTTTGCAAATCTAACCATGCAGATGCATTCAGTGTGGTCCATTTGCTAGGAATATATTGTTGGATCATTGTAATCAGAGGACATGGCATTGGATAGAAATGATTGGAGGAGAAGGATTCATGTGGAGGACCCAGAATGATTTTCTTTTTTGGTTCATATCGCCGACCCCAATTGTTTTGGGATGAAGGCGTAGTTGTTGTTGTATTGTAATCAGATCAAAAAAAGTGATTTTTTATGCTTGAATATTTATGAAAATTTCCAGGCATTGATTTTGAACCCTTAGATGGTCTTTCTTATAAATCATAATTGGATGATCCAAGAGTGTGTTTCAATAAAACCAAGCATCTAGATCACATCCATGTAAAATTTTCAAAAAAAGTAAAAAAACCTATGAAAATCTTGGTTCATACCAGTAAACATATTTCAGTTTTTTTTATATATATATATATATATATATATATATATATATATATATATATATATATATATATATATATATAGGGTTAATATTTGGTGTCATTGAAGGCACCAAATTATATGGAATTATTGAGCTGAAAATCATAGGTTTTAGGTGTTTTTTTGTAAATTAAATTTTATGGATGAGATGAGTTTTGAATAAATATGATTGTAACACGTAAGCAAGTTTTGGAAGAGCTTCAAAATTTAACTGTCCACAATGCACTAAAATTTCATGACTCAAAAAAATCATATTATTAGATCAAAATAACATGATCTAAGGTTTGATCATTAGCAAGCAAACCTTTCTGAACACATCTATGTGATCAGACTGAGTTGATAAAGCTGAAACCTATGATTTTCAGCTCAATAGTTCTATATAATTTGGTGCCTTCAATGCGACCAAATACTGACTCATATATATGTGTGTATGTATTATGGCAAGAAACTTCTCCATGACCAACCACACATTGGCATGCCTTAGACCTCCTGTTTGCAAAACTCTGGGGTTCATCATTTTTCTCCAAGGAATACATTCAGTTTTGACTTTGCAACAAACCGTGCCCTTCCTTTTCCATGTGGGTTTTGAACACGTGACATCCCCATCAACTTGACTAAGACTTCTTCTGAGGAACCCTCGCCAAAGCAAGGAAAATGCTATGTGAAGCCCCACGACCACCCTGCCTTATGTAGCCCACCTCTGAAAGCTATGAACACCAGTGCACCAATAAGGTTTGATCCTATGTCTTCATCTCCATTCCCTCACAAACACCCTGCTGGCCACGCAGGGGACCCGTTGTGGTAACTTGATGGCATTTACAATTTGTCCCTACCAAATGAGTAGAACCCTTGTGATGATTAAGAAAAATTTTAATCCTTGTTTGGAACACTTTTTTAAATTAGAATATGTGAATTAGTTTTGGACCTCATTTTAATGTACAAATGAATCAACTGCCTCTTCTTGTCATCATCATTTCATTATCATGAAAGGCTGATTACCATTAGAACATCCTTTAGTAAAAAATGCCTACATGTTATGATCACTATGGTTATTATTATCATCAGCAGTTTTATCGTTAGATGTTTTAATCATCATTAACAACAAAGCAGCAGGCACAGTTAAACTAAGATCACTATATATCATCGATGGCAATATCATTATCATCATAAAAAGTATTATTATTTAATAAATTATCACCACAATCATTTTTTTTTTAGAGAGAGGATCACGTCAGAGGCACCTCCAAAGGTAGCACAATCAAAGGCACCTTGGATGTCGTTTATCTTAAAAATGAACGATGCCAAGTTTTGGATGTCGGATCAGGTCAGAGTATACTCTGATGGTAATACCGTTAGAGCTCCTTTGGGTGCCATTGATCTCTAGATGAACAGCATCCAAACCTGTACGGATGAGATGTCCATCACTTGGATGGGCCCCACCTTTTAATTTTACCCATGTCATTTGTGTTAAGGATGGATGGCATCTAAGCAATTTAAAATAAATGGCTCGTAATGAGTCCTATTTTCGGTTTGATGATTGTCGTTAGGGATGCACACGAGCCGAGCTTGGCAAGTTTAAGCTCGGCTCGCTCAGGTAAACTGGTCTCCCCGCTCAGCCTGAGCTTGAACCACTGGTGTTCAGGCTCGGCTCCTACCGAGCATCGAGTCGAGCACCACCCCTTGATGAGCGTCTTGTAGCTGGCATTTTTTGGGAAGAGTCGATTCATGAGGGACTCGGCATGGCTGGCAAAACTATGGTCATAGAGCGCTGATGTCGATCTCTAACTTGAAGGTATCGATCTCGCCAAACGGTGGCGGAGGATCAGCCGAAGGTAGAGCACTGCCTCTCATTTTCCGATGAAAGAGAGAGAAAGAGAAAGAGGAAAGGGGATCGAGGCGGAGTGGAGGCTCGAGGTAGGGTGGTGGTGGAGGCGAGATGGGAGACCAAGGCGGGATGAGGGGCTCGAGGTAGGGTGGGGGGTCAAGGCAAAGTGAGGGGTCAAGGCAGGACGGGGGGCTTGAGGTAGGGTGAGGTTCGAGTCGAGGCTGGGACTCGATGAGATGCAAGGTGGGGCAGGGCAGTGCGAGGTTTCTTAATATATATATTATTTTATATTATAAAAAATATAATATGAGCCAAGCTTTATCGAGCTCGGTAGGCCGATCAAGCTTGGTTCACTTGTTCGGTCGAGCCTTAGAGCGTAGTTCAAGCTCGGCTCATTTACGGGATGAGCCAAGCCTGAGCTTTACTGAACTGAGCTCGTTGTGCATCCCAGGTGTCCTCTCTCTCTCTCTCTCTCTCTCTCTCTCTCTCTCTCTCTCTCTCTCTCTCTCTCTCTCTCTCTCTCTCCGTGGCATCATTAATATATGGTTTATCAACAATGTGATGAAGCTCATATCAACCACAACAATGTCATGAGCATTATCATTAATCATCACATGACATCACCAACACTAACAATATCATGACCATTAATTGATATGATAAAGATGACCCTCAACACTACACCGCCATCACCATCATCCTCTTCATCAAATACGATTGCCAACAAATTTGAACATTATATAGTCACTAGAATAGGAGAACCATCATGTCAACCGGATTTTCATGAATTTTTTGTTCTTTTATTTTAAATATCACCATACGGATGTGAACTACATTCTTGGTTTTATAAAGACCAACTCTTGAATTATCCCATTATGACGAATAAATGAGGTCTTTTTAAGGCTTTAAAATCAATG
The DNA here is from genome assembly GCF_984573655.1 of Nuphar pumila. Lineage (NCBI taxonomy): Eukaryota > Viridiplantae > Streptophyta > Magnoliopsida > Nymphaeales > Nymphaeaceae > Nuphar > Nuphar pumila. The sequence continues at coordinate 120,284,673 of NC_143256.1, read as the reverse complement.
GCTCGTAATCTTTATAAATATTCAAGCATTCAAAAATTGCATTTTTTATTGAAAATACATGATCCAACAGTTGGTTCCTAGCAAATTTACCTTGCCGAACACATTTACATGGCTGGATTTGCTAAAAACAGTGGGAAATGCCTATATTTTTAGTTCTCATACTATATATATATATACAAAAAATGATAGTACTGCATGGCAAATATGCCGTATTTTCTTAAAAAACCTATAATTTTCAATAGTCTCTCCATATTCAAAATCGCAAATATCTAAATTTAAAAAAAAATTTACCCTTCGCACGTGATTTTATAAATATATGTAAATTTTATATCAAATGTGGTTATTTTTTATATAATAGTCTCTTTTCTCCAATCTGTATCGCTTTGCTCCGATGTCAAAAATTTATAATTATTGAAAAGTTGAGACATCTGTAACTTTTTTGTTTTGAGTTAGACCAAAAAACTCATCTAGGATTCCTATTTTTTAGCTCCAAAATCAAAATAAAAGCATGCTCTCCAGACTGGAACATACGTGGTTATACCTTTTCTATATGTTCTATGCTATTTTTTACTTTCTTATGTTGAAAATTAAGAAAAATAAAAAAAATGACAAAGACATATCAAGATGTTAGCTTTCCAACGCCACCAAAATCACCTTGATCTAATGAGCGATGTGGAGAAATGTCATCCAAAAGATAAACTTTTCGATTATTCTAGTTTGCAGAGCATGCTTCTATTATGGTTTTGGAGCTAAAAAACAAAAACTCTAGAGGGGTCTTCGGCTCTAACTCAAAACTGAAAAGTTATAGGCTTATATCTCAGTTTTTCAACGACTATAAAAATGCAGGTTTTCAATATTGGAGCAGAGAGATACAAACCTAATAACAAAGATTATTCTACAGAAAATATATATGCAATTTTTCATATATCTTCTACGATTTTCTCTTAAATATATGTGATTTCCTTCTATATATGCAATTTTTGTATAGATTTTCTATCATTTCTTAAATATATATGATTTTTCTCCTAAACATATGATTTTCTTCTAAATATATGCAATTTTTTTATATATGTAATTTTCTTTTAAATATATACAAATTTTCTCCTAAATATATGTGATTTTCTTCTAAATATATAGAGTCTCTCCTATATATGTGATTTTTTATTCATAAAAATTATATATATTTAAGAGACAAATCACATATTTGAGAGAAAATAACATATTTAAGAGAAAAATCACATATATAAGAAAAAAAAGTGCATATATTTTGAAAGAAATCGCATGTTTAGGAGAAAAATCACATATATAGGAAGAAATCACATATATTTAAGAGAAAATCACACATATAAGAGAGAATCACATATATTTAAGAAAAAATGATAAAAAATATATGCAAAAATTATATATATATATATATATATATAAATAAATCACATATATTTAAGAAGAAGAAAATATATGTGAAAATCGCATATATATTTTTTGCAGAACAATCTGAATTCTCATGTTTGTATCTCTCTTCTCTAATATCAAAAATTTGTGTATTTATAGTCATTGAAAAGCTGAAACATAGTCATATAACTTTTTTTTTTTTTGATTCAGAGCTGAAAACTCCTCTAGAGTTCCTGTTTTTTAGCTATAAAATCCGAATAAAAGCATGCTCTGCAAATTGGAACAACTGAATAGTTTATCTTCCAGATGATGTTTCTCTCCATCGTTCATCAGATCAAAATGATCTTGGTAGCGTTGGAAAGCTAATGTCATGATCTATATCTATCTTTTTTTATGTTTCACGATTTTCAACACAAGTAGCTTAAAAATAGCATAGAAGTTGTGTTTATTTCTGTAGAGTATACTTCTATTTTAATTTTTGAGCTCAAAAATGAGAAAACCCTAGATGGGTTTTCAACTTTGACTCAAAACAAAAAAGTTATAGGCCTATGTCCCAATTTTTTAACGACTGTAAAAATGTAAGTTTTCGACATCGAAACAGAGAAATACTGACTTGAGAACAGAGATTGTTCAAAAAAAATAGTCATATATTTGAGAGAAAATTCACTTATATTTAGGAAAGCACATGCATGAAGGGTAAAAAGATCTTTTTAATTCTAGATATTTATGATTTTGGACATGAAAAAAATATAAAAAATTCCAAAGTTTTTAAAAAAATACATCAAACTACCCGTACAATATGATCATTTTATATATATATATATATATATATATATATATATATATATATATATATATATATATATATATATATAAAGAGAATAATGTGTAAGGTACATGCCATTTATCTCACATACCATCTTAGACCCTTTTAAAAAATTCAATTACATGTATTTTTTGCTTAATTCAAACTTATAAATGTGTTTATCATTACTTATTCACTAAGAACCGTACTTTGAATCAAATTAATTTAATAAGAATTCTCCCTTTTAATTAATCAAGTTTTTGGTGTATTTTATTTTTTTATTAAGCTAAAAACACGTAATCTGTAAGTTCAGGACGGTCCCAGACTCCTTTAAATATATATAACCCGTAATGTCGAACAGGTAGATTGTCAAATGAGAATCGGATGCACTTTCACATTAATTTTGCATAAAAACCCATATTACGCTTGTGCCACATCTCACCTTCGCATCTGAGATCCGAGGCTCTCAAACCCTGCCTTAATGATATCTTCTCAGGATTGTTCTACATTTTTTTTTGAAAAGGAAAAGAGTTGTAAAAAAATTTAGGTCATTGTATTAGATATTCCATCCATGATTGATTAATGATTAAAAAAATAACTTTCAGGCTACAAGGTTGTATGGTACCACATCCCACTTCTAAGGAAAAACAAATATATAAAAGTTTAAGTTTCACTGATAGACAATTAGACACCAAAATAAACTGATCCATTTATGCATAATTATGTACTCAACAGCTGGTCAAAAAAGATAAATACTCTGAAAATGATATAAATTATGCATTTGAGGTTTAACAAGGATACTTAAAACAGAATATTAATTAAACAGCTGCCGGGAACCCAAAAAAAAATCTAAGAAATCGGAGAGAGACAAAAACTACAAATGAAACACCCATTCCCATCCCAACAAAAGGACACAAGAATTACATAAAAACTACAAATGAAACACACCCATTCCCATCCCAACAAAAGGACACAAGAATTACATTTGAAGTACCATACAAAACTCTTAGCGTGCTAGCTCTGCTCCATTGATCCTAAATCGAGTTCTTCATCAGAGTCGATCACATCCTCATAATTATAATAAGCATTGCCCTGAACAATTTGCAAAAACAAGAGAGTCAACACAAGTAATTCAGAAAAATAACAAAACTAAACTATAATTGAATGATGTCATAGTAAGAAAGATGGAAATGAAAAGACAACCAACAATCAAATTCGCACTATCAATGGAAGACGCAAACTAAGCATTCACAGTAATCCCAATAAAACAAACAGATGGGATCATCCATCTAATACAGGTTGTCATTGAATTATGAAATGCTCTATGGAAGAAAGGCTACACCAAGGTTGCCAAACTAGGAAGCGAAAAAGGGAAAAGCAGAAGCGAGATCCAGCCATTTTAAAACTTAGGAAGAGGGAACGAAATGATCAATTTTAAAGTGAAATATGAATAAAAAATGAAGCAATATGGTAGCTGAATAGGAATCAAATAAAAACTAAAATAAAATTGATCATTCTTATATTTCATGATTTTTCATTAAAAGAGTTGATTTTTTGTTAAAATCTAACAATGATGGTTACCTACATCAAAATTGAGTGGAAGCATGAGAGAAAATACACGAAAAACATGAAAAAATGTGAGAAAAGCATATAGGAAGCATAGAAGAAGCGTAGGGGAATTGAGATTCCCAGGAAGTTTCAGAAGTGAAGAGTATCATGCTTCCGAAACGAGTTTATGAGAAGCGTGCTTCCCACCTACCAAAGAAGCTTTCGGTAACTCTGGGCTACACTCCACTTGCTCAGTGGCATTAAATAGACCAGTGACTATCAAAAGGAGCTGCTCGCAGCCATTGGTTTGTAGTTAAGTGCCTATGCAGTTTAACATCCATTGGTAACTGAATGACAAGATAACGATGAAAACAATCCTTGAGGAAAATTATGAAGCGAAACTATTGTCGAAGAAATGAAGAATCAACCATGATGCAAGCTTTCATAGTCCAAAAATATAAAACACATACAAATATATATCTGATAGCATAAAAAAGAAGCCAAACAACGATCTGGTTGATTGTTCACTATTCAAGAAAATAATTCACCTTTGGTCTGGGTCTAACAGCTTCAAAACTGTGGAAAACTGGAGTAGCAAAATCAGGAGCTTCCAGCAGGATATATGCTCCCATGTTATTGTATCTCTCTTCTGAAGCCTGAAACATTGGGAAAAAATGGTTAGGGCAAAAATTAAAATGAAACAGAAATCAGTATTAACAATAGAAATACAAGAAAACTGCTATCAAATGTAAATTTTTAGTCTAAGTTGGCACAAGGATTTGGTTGCAGGGTAGACTGCAAATTATAGCATTAGGAAGCTGTTTTCCTGCAATTCTGGCAAACTCTTTAACAGGCACATTACCCACTCTACTTTTCAGGCACAATTGCATGCTGCAATGAGGATTACAAGGTTGATACATGTTAAGACAAGCTTATAATATATATATATATATATATATATATATATATATATCCATATTATGTAAACCGAAATACCCTGTCAGGGGTATTTCAGTCATTTTAGTGTAATAGAAGTCAGCCCATTAGGGGCTGACTGTATAATTATTATTTTTGTTGTTTTATTTTTTGCTTTGGTGCTTTTGAATGGGACAGCTCCAACTAACTGTTGGAGGCTCCCTATCCCTTTTGCTGTTATAAATAGGACTTCAAGCCCTTGTAAAAAGTATTGCTTTCCGAGCATATTGTGGAATACAAAAGCATTTATTTTTTACCCTTGTGTGGGTGGTTGGATCAATCAATTAGTGTTCTTATTATTGGTTGATTGTGTTATTGTAAGTCCATAAGAGACTTGTTTTTACTTTTGTTCTTATTTCATTATGTGGTATCAGAGCATTGGTATCCTTGGGTTGTTATTCATTGGGAAAGGCCAAGAGAAGAATCGTGAGATTGGTGGAGCATTGGTTCGTGAGAGCATTGCATCGGAAAGCGCACCATTAAAGATCTCCTCAACAAAAGTCATGCTACATTCCCTCTCTCATTATTGTAAAAATATCGAATAAAAGAAAAGTGATCGTCTTCGTTCTCATAAGACTCAATGATACTAACTATGTGATGTGGGCATCCATAGTGAAACATAAAATATAGGAAAAGTGTATACGGGGTTTGGTTGATGGGACCGAAAGAGAGCCCAAACTAATACTTACTAAGATTGAAAACAGAAAGGAAGTGGATCTTCAAGGAGAATAGATGTCTAAGGCCATCACCGAAATATGAGAAAAAAATGAAAAGAGTAGAAGATGGGTCATTCTAAAATAATTGGATGGCTCATCAATAGTGTTGACATCAAAAAATACTCTAGCTTAGCGAAATTTGACTTTGTTAGTGACGCATGAAAGAATCTTAAAGATATGAATAGTCTCAAGGATATTGCTCACATATGCAATGCGCAAAATAAAGTGAGAACTATGACCCAAGGAGAGATGAACATTAAGAAATATTATAATGTTCTCTCTCTTCTTTGGGATGAATTGACTCTTCTAGAGCCAAAATGGCATTGCCCCCAAGATGTAAAACTTTGTGAAAAACAAATTAAAACGGGACATTTCTATCAATTTGTTAATGAATTTAGACTCAAATTTGAAGGGACCAAATCGGTTTTTCTTCATAGAGGAGGTGTACCTACCATAGTTAAAACTTTTGAAGAGTTAACTATGGAGGAAAATAGGTTAAAAAAAAGTATCATCTTCAAAAGATGAAGAATTCATGCTTGCTATGTCAAAACCCCAAAATCACACTAGGAGTTATAAACCACCTCACTTTATAAGAAATGATGAGAATGAAAGAAATTTCAATAACTATGGAAGAAGTCAAAATGATAAAAGAGGAGATCATGAATACAAAAAGAGTGGCAAAATAATGTTATCATTGTTATGAGTCGAGACATATCAAACATTTTTGCCCCAAAAGAAGGAAAGAAGATTAAAAAGATGAAAAGAAGGTGGTTTCGTTGAGACCATCTTTTAAAAGAAATTATATAGACAACTCAAAATGCATCGGCTCATTAGCCTTGGCACAACTCATGGAGGCACTACAACTACAACAACAACAACAACAACAACAACAACTACGCCTTCATCCCAAAACAATTGGGGTCAGCGATATGAACCAAAAAAGAAATTCATTTTGGGTCTTCCACATGAATCCTTTTCCTCCAATCATTTCTATCCAATGCCATGTCCTCGGTGAGGTTCAAAGCATTCATATCCTTTCCTATCATCTCCATCCAAGTCTTCCTAGGCCTACCCCGACCTCTTTTAACTAATATATTTTCCCATTTCTCCAACCTTCTAACTGGAGCATCATTAGGCCTTCGTCGAATATGTCCAAACCACTGTAAATGATTCTCTCGCATCTTATTTTCAATGGGTGCAACACAGAGTTACCGGAAGCGCCTAGGCAAAAGAAGAAGCGCGCTTCCGCGAAGCGCGAAACGTCGCGCTTCCGAAGCGTGAGGGGAAGCGTCCCCCTTTTATGGGAAGCGCGCTTCCCTTTTATGGGAAGTGCGTCCCCCTTTTATGGGAAACGCGCTTCCCATAAATGGGAAGCTCGTTTCCCCCACGCTTCCCCCTCGCTTCCCCCATTTTTTCATTTTTCGCTTCCCCCTCACTTCCGGTTCGCTTCCGGTTCGCTTCCTAGGTCGCTTCCGAAACGGTTCAGAATTTTCTTCTAAGTGGTCCCACGCTTCCCCGCTTCCTAAATTTTTTAAAGTGCCTCGCTTCCCGCTCCCGCTTCCCGTATCGCTTCCCGCTCCCGCTTCCTCGACTGGTAACTCTGGTGCAACACCTACCTTCTTACGTATCTCCTCGTTCCGAATCTTATCTTTTATTGTATTTCCACACATCCATCTAAGCATTCGCATCTCAGCTACACTCATTTTTTGAATATGATGTCTCTTGGCAGCCCAACATTCCGTACCATATAGTAAAGCGGGTCTAATAGTCGTCCTATAAAACTTTCCCTTCAACCGCAATGGCATTCTACGATCGCGCAGCACTCCAGTTGCACTTTTTCATTTCATCCACCCAACCTTTATCCTATGATTTACATCTCCATCAATTTCTCCATACTTTTGAATGATGGATCCCAAATATTTGAAATAATCATTCAACGGTATTTCTTGCTCACCAAGCTTCACTACACTCCCATCACTACTTTGTTGCTTACTAAACCGACATTCCATATATTCAGTCTTACTCTTACTCAACTTAAAACCTCTAGCTTCCAATGTCTGTCTCCATAATTCTAACTTAGCATTAACCCCAGCTCTAGACTCATCAATCAAAACAATATCATCAGTAAACAACATACACCACGGTACATTTTCTTGAATTGATCTCGTAAGCTCATCCATCACTATCGCAAATAGGAAAGGGCTTAAAGCAGATCCTTGATGTAACCCAACCGTTACTACAACTAATGTTCAAAAATTAAGTTTTTTCCTTCTCAAGTGCGGCCATATCTACAAGTGGTGACCCCGATAAGACTTCTTGGATTCTTGATTTCAGTGCTTCTTTCCATATGACCTCAAATGAGTCCATATTATCAGAATGTCATACTAACCCAAATGATTCTTATGTTTCAACCACCAATGAAACTTTCTTAAAAATTAAAAGTTTTGGAGCTTTTAAAAACAATAAACTTTCTTTATACCAAATATTATAGTACCAAAATTGAATTTAAACTTATCTGATTTCCAAATTGTATATCATGGATGTAAAATTTTGTTTTCATCTAATGATTGTTTGATACAGGATCTCCAATCCGAAAAGTCGATTGGGTGAGGCCATAGAAGAGGACACCTCCATGTTATGGACAATCTTGAATTATCAAAACATATTTTTTATAATTTTGTGAAAAAGAAAGATATAGAAAATTGGCACAAAAGACTAAGAAATCTTAGTGTATCCAAATTACATTTGTTTTCATTTCTTACAAGTTATGAAGAAAGGGATTTTGTTTGTGAAGATTGCATCCTTGGTAAAATGAAATCCTTACCCTTTGGGCCTAGTCATTCTATATCTAAACATCCATTTGAGTTGGAACATTCGGATATATGGGACTGGCTTCAGTTATATCCAAAGGAGCAGTATCTTATTATGTTGTGTTTGTGGATGGATGATTATAGTAGATACTCTTGGATATATTTTCTTTAACACAAATCTGAAGTATTTGATTGTTTTAAAAAATTTATTGTTATACAAAGACTATATTTAAAACCAATATTAAAATCTTTAGAACCGATTCTGGAGGAGAATTTGTGTCAAAGGAGTTCACAAATTATCTTAACTTACATGAGATTATTCATTAAAAATCATGTCTTTATATTCCTTAACAAAATGGACTAGTCGAAAGAAAGCAGACATATTATTAAGACTACTAGAACACTTCTTATATCAAAGAATGTTTTAATAATGTTTTGGGCCGAAGCCGCTCTTACAACGGTTTATTTGATAAACAGAATCCCTTCAAAAACCATTAAAAATATTTCTCCTATTGAAAAATTATTTAAAACATCTCCTGATTATAAAAGGTTGAGTCTTTGGTTGTAAATGCTTTATTCTTACTAACAGAAATGACATTTTTTTCTCAAAAGCAATTTTTTGTGTTTTTCTATGCTATGTCGAAAATCAAATGGGATATAGATGTTATGAAATTAAAATGAACAAATTATATGTTTCACGAAATGTTATTTTTCTTGAAAACAAAAATGGATTTGGTAAAGAGAAAATACAAGAACATTGTAACTATTCATTTCTTTTCGACCTTATCAATGAGCATGAAAGATGTGAAAACATTCATGATATGCATGAGAGTGGCAATCAGAACACTCATGATGCACATGGGAATGTAAATGAGGGTCTCCTATCTCATAATGAAATTCAAACCTATACTCGATGTACCGAAGACCATCCACCATGTGCTTTATAAAGATATTCTCAAAATCACGATACAGATTTCTCTAGTATTAGAAAATTCATGAAAATCTCAAAGGCTCCTAGTAGATTCACATCTTATAACCCTTTTGAACCTAAATATAGAGTTTGTTTAATGGCTATACACTCATATGTAGAACCATTATCTTATCATGATACTAAAAACCATCAAGAATAGATTAAAGCATTGAATAATGAATTAAAAGCTTTAGAAAAGGCAAAACCTTGGAAAATTCAAACATTACCTAAAGGAAGGAAAACTATAGGATATAGATGGCTCTATAAGATAAAAACTAAAAGTGATAGGACATTAGAAAGATATAAAGTTAGGTTTGTAGCTAAATGATATAGTCAAGAATATGGAATATACTATGACGAGACATTTGCTCCAATCACTCGAATCCACTATTATAACCCTTATTTTTATAGCATCAATTAAAAAATGGTTAATCTTTCAAATAGATGTAAAAAATGCATTTTTGAATGGTAATCTCAATGAAAAAGTTTACATGGATCCCTCGTGAGGTTTAAATTTAGCACATAGAAAAAAAATCGGTTACGAAAAGCATTGTATGGTCTAAAGCAAGCCCCTAAGGTTTGGAATGATCGATTTAGTAGTCTTATGACACAACTTCACTCTAAATCTTGTTATACCGCCACTACATTATTTGTTAAGTCTTTCAATGTAGGAATGGTGATATTACTTCTCTACGTAAATGATATGATTATCACACGAGGTGATAAGCAGGAAGTTAGTCATATCAAAGATGTGCTCAAAGTTATCTTTGATACGATAGATCTTGGTTTTTTACAGTATTTTCTTGGAATAGAGTGGCTTACTCACCTCATGGTTATTTGTTATCACAAACTAAGTATGCAGCAGAGTGTAAAGAATCCTTACAAACAATCAAGTTTTCAAATAACTTGATACTTCAAATACTCAAAACACAAAATAAATGCACATTGTTTATAAGCTTTACCCCACAAAAGAAGTGCAATAAATGCATAGTGTTTATAAGCTTTACACCAGAAAAGAAGTGCAATAAATGCATAGTATTCATAAGCTTAAGGAGACAACTCCTTACTATAATACATTTCTTTAATGGGCCCACATAGCCCTTATTTATAAGCATATTTAAAGAGTTGTTGGGCTATTCCCAACGGCTCTTAATAGAGACGTTGGGAATCAGCCCAACGTCTATCTTTTAAACTGTGTACAACAGTCAGTGGTTGACTGTTGTACATTGTACACAATCAGCCACTGACTGCGTACAGAAATATTACATAAAAAGGAAAAATAAGAAATGAAAAAGATTACAAAAATAAGAAAAAATAAAAAAGAGAAATTACAATCATATTCAAAAACATGAATATGCGTAAAATGTAGAAATGACTAAAATACTCCTACAGCTAATACAAGAAATATATATTTTTATATATATAAGTAGATGAATACATGTAGATATATATGAAATATATATATATATATGTATATGTATCTTCTTTTATATATAGAAAATACATTGTCGTTTGAATTACAATTTAACACCCCCCCTCAAACTTAGGGCAAGATGACCGAAAGATTGCCAAGGAGGAAATTGAACCGCGGAGCACACAAAGCTTTGGTGAAGAAATTTGTCAACTGATATTCTGAAGTTACATATGGAAGATCTATAACTCCTTTCAGATACGCTTCCCGAAGATAGTGACAGTCCATCTCAATGTGTTTAGTCCGCTTATGAAAAATATGATTTTTGGCAATGTATATTACACTTTTGTTATCACAACATAGCTTGGTGGGCCCTTCTATTGAAATCCCCATGTCTTCTAATAGTTGATGAATCCATACAATTTCTATGGTAGTAGTCGTCATGGCACGATATTTAACTTTTGTTGAGGATAGAGACAATTTTTGTTGATTCTTATATTTCCATGAAATCAGTGAGTCTCCTAAAAACACACAAAAATCAGTGGTGAAGTGACGGTTATTTGGGTCACCTCTTCAGTCAGAGTCAGTATAAGCAATTAATTTTAATTCAGAAGAAAATATAAGAATACTCCCTTTATATATCTCACAATCCGTAAGATGGCATTCATGTGAACTGATGTTGGAACTGACTTCCAGTATGAACTGCATGAGAGATATTTGGTCTAGTAATACTCAGATACATCAAAAATCCCACAAGTTGTCTGTAAGGGGTGGGATCGGAGAGAGGAATATCATCATCAATCTTCATTTTGGCTCCTACTATAGCAGGAGTTTCACAAACCTTATCATCCGTAATACATGATCTGTCAATAATCTCAGAGGCAAGCTTAGTTTGAGATAAAAAATACCCTCTATGAGAGTATGCTACTTCAATACCCAAAAAATAAGTTAGAAATCCCAAATCGGACATTTCAAGCATATCATTCAAAATTGATTTTATGCTTTTAACCTCTTTATAATCACTTCTGGTTATAAGCATATCATCCACATATAAGAGCAAAATGACAACCCTTGCATTGGTTTTTCTAACAAATAAGGCAATGTCAATGAAACAGAAAAAAAAACCATTTTCTAACATTACGGAGTTAAATCTATCATACCAAGACTTGGGGGCTTGTTTTAAACCATAAAGTACTTTTCGAAGGCGAAGCACTTTCCCTTTTGGAGTCTCCATTCCTGATTGAGCATCTATATATACCTCTCCATTCATATCATCATTTAGGAAGGCGTTTTTAACATCCATTTGATAGATGTTTCATTTGTTGATTGAGGCAACGGTAATGAGACATCGAACAATGATCATTCAGGTCATAGGGGCAAAAGTTTCTTCATAGTCAATCTCGTATTCTTGACTATATCCCTTTGCAACTAATCGAGCTTTATATCTCTCAAGAGATCCATCACTCTTAATTTTTACCTTAAATACCCATCTACACTCTATTTTTTTTACCCTTAGGAAGATCTTGAAACTCCCATGTCTTTGCCCGGTTGAGAGATGAAAGCTCACATTCCATTGCTTTCAGTCATTCATCATTCTTTTTGGCTTCTTCAAAGTTTCTGGGTTCTATATAGGAATGAATGGCGCTAAGGCAGACTCTATGTTTAGGAGTAAATGAGTCATATGAAATAAACCTAGAAGGCATCTTTCTACTTCTCTCAATTCTTCGTAGGTTTTCATCATTTGTTGAATTGGAACTACTAGGTTCACTGAATTTTTCAATTGCACTCTTAAAATTGTTTCTATCTCTATGGGTATATGTTATAGGATCTCTCAATGCTCCTTCATTTCTATGTTGGGAGATAGGTGGATGGGAAGAGCCATCTTCTTTATCATTGACGTCATTATGAATGAAATCGTCATCACTATCATCATCATGTGCTAACATTTCAAATAAAAAAGAGTAATCCATGTTTTCTTCAAAGGGTTCACTCCTTTCAAAACCATTAACATTTTCCAGAAAACTCATATTTCTGAAAACATATAGCTTGTCATTCTTAATATCATAACAACAAAACCCTTTTCGGGTTTCAGAATATCCAAGAAAAGTGCAGGCAATGGCTTTTGCTGAAAGCTTGTCATTCTTGTCAGTAAGAATGAAGCATTTACAACCGAAAAATCTCAACCGACTATAATCGAGTTCTTTGGTATGCAATTTTTCAAAAGGTAAGATATTGTTCAAGTTTTTATAAGGTAGCCGATTTATCAGATAGACAGATGCTAAAGTCGCTTCAGCCCAAAAACCTTTTGGGATGTTTTGAGAAACAATTAATGTTCGAGTTGTCTCTATTATATGTCTATGCTTCCTTTCGGCTAATCCATTTTGTTGAGGGGTTTTCGGACAAGATTTTTGGTGAAGAATATCATGACTTTCAAGATAATTTTTGAATTCACTTGAAAGGTATTCTCCACCAGAGTCAGTTCTAAAAATTTTTAGGTTCCCATTAAATTGATTTTTAATCATCATATGATAGGTTTTAAAAATAAAAAAAACTTCATATTTGTGCTTTAAGAAAATAAATTCAACAATATCTCGTGTAGTCGTCAACAAAAATGACATAATATACAAAGTCTCCTTTTGATAGGATGGGTGTCGGTCCCAATACATCCGAATGGATAATTTCAAAAGGTCTTGTTGTAAACATAGATCTTTGACAAAAAGGCAATTTTTTCATTTTTCCAAGAATACAGTCGTTACAAGTGAAATCACTTCTACATAGACTTTTAACAAAAGGTAAATGAGAATTTTTTGCAATATTTGGATGTCCAAGTCTCTTGTGTCACACATTAATATTCTTTTGTTGGACAACATTACAAAATGGGTTCTTTGGAATTTGAAGGGAATCGACATAGTATAGATCGTCCTTCCTAGAGCCTTCCACAATCAATCTCTTGGACCGGCAATCTTGTATCTAACATTTGTTAGATGAAAACTTTATATCACACCCATGATCCGAAAGTTGAGAAACGGAAAGCAAATTTAAGTTTAATTTAGGTATAAATCTAATTTTTAGGAATAAAGAACCCTTGTTTTTCAAAATTTCCTATTCCTTTTACTTCAAGAGATGTTCCATCCGCGATTGAAACAAAAAATGGAGAGGTATTTTTTGAGTATTCGGAAAAAGAACTAAAACTCGGGGTTATGTGAAAAGAAGCACCTGAATTTAAAAGCCAAGAGGTCTTACCAGGAGGAGAAGAGGTTGACATGGTGGCTCCGGAAATAGCCCTTTTTAGAAGAGGTTAAAGTGCATCTACAATTTGTTGCAATGAGAGCGTTCCATTTGAAGATGACGAGCACTCTTCCTTTTGAGGTTGGGATGTAGTAGTCATGGCAAGTAACTTTTTTCATTTTGGGAAAATAGGCTTGATGTGCCCCGGTTCCTTACAAAAATGGCATAAAAGCTTGTTATAATCCTTCTTCCCTCCTTGTCCGCTTGAGTTTTGATTCTTGAAGTGAGGAGGCTTGTAGATCCTTAAGTTGCTCCTCAGTCTTGAGATGGCATTAACTCCTTCATTTTCTTTATTATTGGAAGGTGTAGCTAGAACACTTGGGTTGTTCTTGCTTATACCCATACGAGTCTCTTCCCCACTTAGTTTAGTAATTACATCTTCAAGAGAGGGGGAAGTGAAGGCGGATAAAAGAGAAGACCGGATTTGTTCAAATTCAGGCCTAAGCCCATTCAAAAAATTAAAAAATCTATCTTCTTTCAATTGTTTATGACGAAGCTCTATGGCTTCTCCACTCCACTTGGGTTCGAGCATAGCAAGTTCATCCCAAATAAAAGAGAGTTCGGCAAAATACTCTCTTATAGTCATCTCTGCTTGATTAAGATTTAGCGCCCTCTTTTGGAGGTAATATTTATGGGACAAGTCCCTAGAGGTGTACATCTTCTCAAGGTACTCCCACGCTTGAGAAGCCTTTTTAAACTTGATAATATTGGCGTTGATTCTTGTTTCTACGAATGAGAAAATCCATGAGAGGATTTTAAAATTCCTCATCTCCTATTCATAATGCTTTTTGGTGTAGTCTTCAAGAGCCTTGGCTCTTTCTTCGCCTTCAAGAATTTTTATTTCTCCTTTCTCCATCAAGGTTATCTTTGGCTCTGGTTCGAGAATTGCGGCTTGGACATAGCCCCAAAGCCTTTTTTCCTTTAATATGAGCCTTCATGTTTCCGACCCAAACGTGATAGTTGGACCCATTAAGTTTGAAGCCGAGAGAAAAATGAGAATTTTTCACCCATTAGAGAGGAGAGATGATGAAAAAGAATACGTACCACAAAGGATTTTTAGACCTTTCTTGATAGAAGAGTCTTCTAAAATATTGGATGAACAAGAGGATCCACTCCAATCACCAAAAAATCGAGGGCACGCTTTTCGAGGCACTCAAAAAAGTGAGAATCCACACGATCTTTCTTTCTTCAACCATGCTCTGATACCATATAAAGAATCCTGAAAACAATCAAGTTTTCAAATAACTTGATACTTCAAATACTCAAGACACAAAATAAATGCATAGTGTTTATAAGCTTTACACCACAAAAGAAGTGCAATAAATGCACATTATTTATAAGCTTAAGGATACAACTCCTTACTGTAATACATTTCTTCAATGGGCTCACATAGCCCTTATTTATAAGCATACTTAAAGAGTCGTTGGGCTATTCCCAACGGCTCTTAATAGAGACATTGGGAATCAGCCCAACGTCTATCTTTTAAACTGTGTACAACAGTCAGTGGCTGACTATTGTACACTGTATACAGCCACTGACTGTGTATAGAAATATTACATAAAAAGAAAAAATAAAAAATAAAAAAAATTACAAAAGTAAGAAAAAATAAAAAAGAGGAATTGCAATCATATTAAAAAACATGAATATGCGTAAAATGTAGAAACGACTAAAATACTCCTATAGCTAATACAAGAAATATAGATTTTTATATATATAAGTAGATGGATACATGTAGTTCATATATATATATATATATATATATATATATATATATATATATATATATCTTCTTTTATATATAGAAAATACATTGTCTTTTGAATTACAATTTAACACAGAGATCGCTGAACGGTCAAGACTTTCATATGAAAACGAGTTGGCACTCCAGAGGTCATCAATGCAAAGATGATGAAAGATAATGGGGAACCTCTGAAGGATCCAACTTCATATAGACAAATGATTGGAGCTTTGTTTTATCTCTCTATTACTCGTCCAGTTATTTCTCATGCAATTCATTCTATTAGTCAATTTCAGCATGCTCCAACTATAGTACATATGAGTGTTGTAATGAGAATTATTAGAAATTCTATTAATTATGGGTTATTTATTTCATCCGCTTCCCCGTTAGAAGTTATTGCATTTTCTGATTCTAATTGGGGAGAGGATGTGAATGATAGATGCTCAACCACTAGATACTGTGTTTTTGTAGACGAATCTCTAATTTCATGGAGATGAAAAAGCAGCAGAAGGTGAGCCTCTTTTCCACTGAAATAAGGTAGTGTGTCATGGCGACAACTACGTCTGAGTTAGTATGGTTGAGACAGTTAATTAGAAGATTTGAGAATCCACATTGCAAAACCCTCAAGATTATGTTGTGACAACAAGAGCATAGTATACATTGCAAGCAATCATACATTCAATGATAGGACCAAACACATTGAAATAGATTGCCACCACGTTCGGGAAGAATTTCTGAAGAAAATCATCACGTTACCTTATGTTTCATCTGAGTATCAACTGGCAGATTTATTCACTAAAATGCTCCTGTCACCTAGATTTCACTTCTTACTTGGCAAACTCTCGGTTGTTACGCCTTGAGTTTGAGGGAGGGTGTTAAGACAAGCTTCTAATATATATCTATATGTGTATATATATATATATGTCTATATTATGTAAACCAAAGGGGTATTTCGATCATTTTAGTCTATAATAGAAGTCAACCCGTTGGTAGCAGCCCAACCCCTATCCCTTTTGCTGTTATAAATAGGGCTTCAAGCCCTTGTAAAAAGTATTGCTTTCTAAGCATATTGTGGAATACAAAAGCATTTATTTTTTACCCTTGTGTGGGTTGCTGGATCAATCAATTAGTGTTATTATTGGTTGATTGTGTTATTGTAAGTCCATAAGAGACACTTGTTTTGCTTTTGTTCTTATTTCATTACACTACACACCAACTAGTTGTGAGGTGATAACTACAAATACACGCGTATGAGGGGGATATGGGAGCTAAAGAATAGGGATAGCAGTGGACTAGGACATGGGAAGGGGACAAGGTATCCACCACTGCCCGCCTCAAAAATTTTTCCTCCATCCCCGCCTTCATTCCCACACAGGTTTTGATTTTAACCTCCATCCCCAGTCCAAACGGGGCGAGACGGGGCAGGGCCTTAGTTGACAAAGGCGCTAGGCGGAGCCTAGGCTATGAGCCCCTAAAAAGACTAGGTGAGGCCTAGGTGATACCCCAAATAAAAAAAAATTTAATCATACAAAATATGTAAACAAACTACTAAAATTAATAACAAACATGTATACAACATAAAATCAATCAACAATAAGCAATAGACAAATAATAACATGTTGTCGAACACTTTAAAACAATTATATTACATAAAAGCAATCAAATAGATAACTCATACACTTATAGATTATATATGAACTAAGTATACATGTATGTATATATAATATAAACACAAAATATTATAAATTTATAATATATGTTTATGATAAGTTAATATATATAATCATATATATTTACATAGAAAACATGTATATGTGTGTGCAACCGCGCATCAGACCGAGAGATTACATCGACTAGGCTCCACCTTTGACAACTAAGCAAAGGGGTGAAAGGAGAAAAAAAATAAGGTAAAAAAGAAAAACAAAAGAAAAAAAATAAGAGAATAAAAAAAACTTTTGCGGCGGGAGGAAGAAGAAAAAAATAAAGAAAGAAAAGAGACAAAAAAAATTAAACATGATAACTTGTCCCTGCGACTTAGGCATGGACAACCTAGGCAGCCTAGGTAAAAGAAACAGGGCCCTGCCGCCTAGACCCATAAGCCTAGGCAGTGGCCCTACGCCTAGCCAGCTTAGGCATTGCTTTTGACAACTAAGGGTGGGGCCCCGTTTCTCCAATCCTTTTGCGATTGTTGTCTTCCGCCATTAAAGGAAGGAGATGAAAGAAATGGAAACTCGTGTGACTCGTTAGATGAAGGAGAGATGAGAGATTCAAGAAAGGGTTTCACGTTAGGGTTAGGAATATATATATATATAGGATTTTATAATATGTATAAGGGTATAATAGTAATTTTGTTAATGAGGATCAAGGACGGGACGAGGTGGAGGCAAGGGTAAGTCTATCCCCACCTCCATCCCCGCACGGGCTATTCTCCGTTTCATGTCCTCCATCCCCGGTCCAAACGGGGTGAGGCGGGGCAAGGCCCTGTTTCCCCCCCAATTGTAACGCCCCAAAATTTCGACTTGTGATTTCGAAAACCTTATCGAAAAACCTTTCAAAGATTTAAAGTTTTATATTTAAAAACAACAGCGGAAGACATTTAGAAAGGAACACAAGTCAACAATCCTGGGTACGTTAGCTGAAAAATCATCATTCACATGTACAACATCTTAAAGGAATTTAAGAAATAAGACAATCGATTAAAATCTGCAGTTTATTACAAAATGAGCATTTTATTCCAAAGTTTAATAAATCTAAGAAAAACTCCAAAAAGTCCCAAAGCTAAGCCGTCAGCAGAAAGAAGATGAATCTTGATCCATGTTGCACCACGCCATCGGCTGCCCGTAAGGTCCTACTCCTCACCTGCCCATGAAATGGGTCAGTTTTACAACAAACCAGTAGGTGCACGAACAGATAAGTAGAATGAAAATAAAACAAGATATTCATGAGATAAGCAGTTATTATATTTAAGCAATTAAAACAATTGTAATCTATTCTAACAAATGTAATAAGTGCAAAGAGAAGCAGTGTGAGTCTCAGTCATCTATATCTATTCATGAATATATTATTTAAGTTCTGATATTAACTGGCCTGTGGGTACGCACAGACGCGAAACGTAGAAACAGCCGAGACCAATCCGGGGGTTTATTATGTCAGGTGTTTTCATTAACCCGGATGGCTGACTGAGTCCGCTCCTAAGGGGACGGTCAGTGACCAAGAGAGTAAATCCCCAAAGGCATTCGTGGCCCATGGATGCATCCAACTTCTGCAGAAGTGCCTGGGAGTTACCACCTAGGATAATTTACGGTAATCCCAATGCCCCTAACTCCGATGACTGGGGAAAACCGAGTCTTTTGCTCGTGGGGTGGTTGTTAACAACCTGTTCATCGGAGTCTTTGTACCATCCATCCTCTCCCTTGATGAACCGTGAAGATCGGATGGGTACGACGGGGGTTTCTTAACCGTCGTCCCATCCTATATGCTCTGGTCCATTAGACCCACTCGAGCATCTTGCCTGTGAAGGCGAAATGGTCACCATTTTATATGATCTCAGCATTTTGCTAATAGCATTCATCGAGGTTGCCACAACCTCATCATCCCACCATCGTAACCCACATGGGACATACTTGTCCAAAAGTACGATCGTACCTTCCTAGAGGTACAACTACGATGGAAGGGCAACATAATGGTATATGATTCTTTTGGTTCCTATATGACATGTTTTGCTTTTCTGAGCAATTGGCCTGTGGAGGCCGATATTACCATATCAAAAATCAGCAAAGTATAGATTTCACCCTTCAATTACCCTCCATGATCTTACATAAAATTCATACCGTACCTGCCTTAAGGTTTGGTTATAATGGCAATTGCAGTGGTTTTGAGTCTCTTCACAAAATCTATCTTAAGTATGCAGTTTCAAAGGAACAAGCATGCATAATAGACAATTATGAGTTAAGTAATTGTACACGTAAACAGGCATGCCAAGTAAACTACTTGATTTTTTTCTAGAATGAGTCTACCCAAAGAATTTACATTATGCAATTTCAAAAGAATCACACAGAGTAAAACATGGATCAACACATACTTCTTCAGATACGCAAATATGCAAAAATAATTATTCTATCTCAGAAGTCTTATTTTATTTAGTTCATATACACTATTCGTGCGACTTTCCCCTACCTCGGGATGTCTTGCAGCTGCGTGCGTCTACGCGTGTAGATGATACGAGGCTCGGGCCGCGGAGCCAGAGCGAGGGTCCGATGCGAGGTCTGCAACAGTGCTAAGTTAATAATAATGCGGAGCAAAAGAAGGACAATCCTGTCTATAGGAAAAAGAGAGGCAGCAGAGGTGTGCCCCTGCTGGCCGAAAACAGACAAGCGGTGGGAGAACAAGCCCCAGCCTAAACATAGCGCAGTGGCAGGGGGTCACCCCTGCCGACGGCCACCAAGTGGCAGGGGCTGAGCCCCTGCCGACAGCAAAGGATGGCAGGGGGCCAGCCCCTGCCGGAAGCACAGGTCGGCAGGGGCCAACCCCTGCCGCCAGCACGAAGTGGCAGGGGCTGAGCCCCCTGCCGACAACACAGGTCGGCAAGGGCCAGCCCTGCCGACAGCACCAGACGGCAGGGGCCCAGCCCCTGCCGAAGGCACAGGTCGGCAGGGGCCAACCCCTGCCGACAGCACGAAGTGGCAGGGGCTGAGCCCCTGCCGACAATACAGGTCGGCAAGGGCCACCCCTGCCGACAGCACCAGACGGCAGGGGGCCCAGCCCCTGCCGAAGGCACAGGTCGGCAGGGGCCAACCCCTGCCGACAGCACGCAGTGGCAGGGGCTGAGCCCCTGCCGACAATACAGGTCGGCAAGGGCCACCCCTGCCGACAGCACCAGACGGCAAGGGGCCCAGCCCCTGCTGAAGGCACAGGTCGGCAGGGGCCAACCCCTGCCGACAGCACGCAGTGGCAGCAAAAAGGGGTGCCGCAGGGGCCACCGGTCCCCTGCCGGCACTCCGGCGATTCGCAGAGGGAGACGGGGACGACAGGGGCCGCGTAGGCCACCTGTCGGGGCCATGGCGACACAGAGAGGCGGTGGGAGGCCGCGGCAGTGGCTGTGAGCCACCTGCCGGCCTCCCGGCGAGGTGACAGGGAGGGGGGTCGCAGGGGCCTCAGGTCCCCTGCCGACACCCCGGCGATCCCCAGCGAGAGAAGGGGACGACAGGGGCTGCGTAAGCCACCTATCGGGGCCCCGATGGTACAGGGAGGCAGTTGGAGGCCTGCGGCAGCGGCTGTGAGCCTGCCGGCCTCCCGGCGAGGTGACAAGGAGGGGGGTGAGGAAGAAAAGAGGGAGGAGAAGAGAAGAACGGCGTACCTGGGGGGGGTGGTTCCCGGCGTCGGCGGCAGGCGCAGCAGGGAAGGAGACCGGCGCGGGGGAGGAAGCTCGAGAGGGCTGCGAGACTCCCCTCGCCCTCCGACCTCTCTCTTAAAGGCGAAGGGGGGCACCGGAAGGGGAAACCCCTGGTGGGTTTCCCAAATCCTCCCGCAAGAGAAGGGGGAGAAGGGGGGGGGGAGAGCGGCGCTCGGGACCCTGCGTCGGGTTACGCAAAACCCTAACAATAAAAAGGGGCCCGGGTCGGGTCCGGACCCGACCCGGCCCGGGTCCAAACAGTTTTTTTTTTTTTAAATGGGATTTTACACCAATCCACTGCCATCCCTACTAAAGAGTAATTGTCGGTAGTTTGGTCCATTAAGGAAACAATTAGGGAGACATTAGGGTTGAGCATCCTATTTAAAGCTCTTGTAATAAGTTTGCAAGCAATGAGAAGAAAAGAGTTCTTAGGGAAATCCTCCACCTCAAATGAGGGATTGCATGTTGTCATCTTCACGGTATCCACTCACCGCCGGCCAGCCTCGTGCCACTGCCACACACACCTTGCCATTGCAGGTGCACACACGCACTGCTGTTGTGTCATGCATGCACAGCCTGCCGCCAGGGTGCCACGCGCAATTCTGTGCACCGGTACCTTATCTGTCACATATACACCCTGCTGTGTGCAGGGCCGTCCTCACGCTTCTGCGCACACTGCACCCCTGAGCATTGCCCCCTGTGATGCATCAGCAACCTACCTGCTCACATGCTCTTGCCCATGCAAACCCCACCTCTCGCCTGCCCCATGTGCATGCAGTGTACCCTCCATCATTTGGCTCAGCTGACACACCACTGTTTAGGCTGAGACGCTCAGCATTTGAGGTCTCACACGCAGCATCAGAACAGCTTGTATCAGGGTACGTCCACATTCCTAAACATGGTAAACTATCATGCCTGTAATAAGAAGAATACAAACCCTGCCCAGCAGCCAGCATTTTGTGTTTAGATCCCATGATAGTCTTCGTCAAGGTATAGAGTCATTACTGCAATCTTTCACTAAAAGGTTATCATATAGCCGGTTCACTCGACTTCTAAGTTTGTTTATGGCAGACATATAACCAACATTTTTCCCCCATAAAATTCTAAAAAAGTATCATGTGTGCTGCTAGGGATGTAGAGGAGTTGAGCTTGAGCCTGTGCTGTTTAAGCTGGGTTTGTACTTTAATACTAGACTTGAGCTGCTTTTTCATTATATATATATATGGCCACTAGAATATGAGAACAAGAGTGTGAACCAAGATTTTAATGGGTTTTTTTTGTTTTTTCTTAAATCTGACCGTATGAATGTGATCTACATGCTTAGTTTTAAAGGGACCGGCTCTTGAATAAGAAATGTAAATACTCTCTCTCTCTCTCTCTCTCTCTCTCTCTCTATATATATATATATATATATATATATATATATATATATATATATATATATATATGCACAAAGCATAAGCTGCCAAGAACTAGTTCAGAAGTACTGCATCTGATGGGAAGAATGTAACATAAACAAGTTGAACTAGGATGATGTGCACCCCAAGTGAGGATATAGATCCAACAGGAACCAAAATTTCAACTTGAATCCCATTTATCCAATCCAGTTTTGATGCATATGGGTTAGGTCAGGTTGGACCATAGTAGGTATAGTTGTCATGAGATATGCGGAAATATAAAGAGTGCTATAAGCACTTTAATGTCCAAAAGAGACAATAGCCAAGTCCACTAAGGAACAACACATACACAAGCCTTGAGAAACGCAAAATATAAAAGCCTCTTTATTGATAAAGAGAGAGAGAGCTCTCAAGCATGAAGATAATACAAAGGGGTTCACCCCTATTTATACAAAGAGAAATGAGAGGAAGGGAGGCCACATGGCCTCAAAAAGAGAGCCAAAAGGGGGCTCCCATGGAGTCGTTGGGAGCCCCCAACGGTCACAATTGTGACCATTGGGGGGGCAACGACTCTATGGTGGGCCCCTTAAGTGGCTAAAAAAGAAAGAAAATAAAAAAAGAAAAATAAAATAAATATAAAAAATAAAAAGAGAAGAAAAACAAGTACCCCTATCGGGTATTATGTGAAATGACCATAATACCCTTATCGGGTATTTTATATATATATATATATATATATATATATATATATATATATATATATATATATATATATTAACACCCTCCCTCAAACTTTACGGGGAGATGACGGAAAGTTTGTCAAGAAGAAACATGAAGCGGAGAGCAAGAAAGGCTTTAGTAAAGAAGTCTGCCAACTGATATTCTGAAGTAACATATGGAAGAGTAATTGTTCCTTATAAAAATTTCTCCCGAACATAATGACAGTCCATCTCGATATGTTTGGTGCGCTCATGGAATGTGTGATTGCTTGCAATATATATGACACTCTTGTTGTCACAACATAGCTTTGAAGCTCCAACAATAGCAACCCCCATGTCTTTGAGAAGACTGTGAAGCCAAACTAGTTTCATTGTTGTGGTTGTCATAGTCTGGTATTCAGCTTCAGTAGAAGATAGCGAGACTTTTTGTTGCTTCTTGCATCTCCAGGCAATTAAGGAATCTCCTAAAAAGACAAAAAAAATAGTAGTTGAGATTCTATCATTAAGGTTACCTCCCCAATTAGCATCAGTATAAGCAAGAAGGTTTAATGAAGAAGATGATGATAGAAATAGCCCCTTATTTATAGTGTTTTTGATGTATCAGATGACTCGGAGCACGATGTTCATATGCACAGTTGTAGGAGCATGCTGAAATTGGCTTGCAGAGTGAACCGCATGAGCGATGTCGGGTCTGGTGATTGTTAGGTAAGTGAGAGATCTAATGAGTTGTCTGTAGGGTGTGGGATCTTCTAGAAGAACCCCGTCCTCCAGCCTTAATTTGGCATTAATGACCTCTGGAATCTCTACTTTTTTATCATCTGAAATGTCAGACTGAGTATATATATCTACAGCAAGCTTCATCTGTGACAAAATATATCGTCTAGGAGAATATGCCACTTTAATACCAAGAAAATATCTAAATAAGCTTAAATCAGACATGTCAAAATTATTTTTTAACATAGTTTTAACATCAATAATACTATTTTGATCATTCTCAGTGATAATCATGTCATCAACATAAAGTAATAAGATAATAATGCTAGTACCTGCACTTTTAACAAAGAGAGCAATGTCAGTATAACATGAGTAAAATTCTAATTTAACCATGATATCACTAAAACGATCATACCAAGCCATGGGGGCTTGTTTAAGACCATATAAGGCGTTTAAGAGTTTAAGGGTTTGACCTTGTCCAATATTAATTCTGAGTGGTGGATCCATATATACTTCTTCGTTTAAATTCTCATTTAGAAAATTTAGAAAAGCATTTTTCACATCGAGTTGATATATAGGTCATTTTTTGGTTGATGCGACAGCTATTAGAGTTCTGACACTAGTCATTTAGGCTACAGGAGCGAATGTTTCCTCATAGTCGATTTCATATTCTTGCGAATATCCCTTCACTACTAACCTGACTTTATATCTTTCTAAGGATCCATCGCTTTTAGTTTTAACTTTAAAGACCCAACGACATCCAATAGGTTTTTTATGTGGAGGGAGTTTGACTATTTCCCAAGTACTAGCTTTTTTTAGCGCTTCTAATTCTATTTTCATTGCTTCAACCCAATGTGGTAGAGTTTTAGCTTGATTATAATGAGCGGGTTCATGATATGAATGTAAGGTTATCAAACATGCCCGATAATTGGGTGCTAAAGACTCATAGGATACAAACCTATTAGGTAGTATTGATTCTCTCGAAGAGTATCGAATGGAGGGCTCTTCTGAAGATTCGAAAATTTGAGAGTATTTCTCTAAGGCACTGATGCAGTGGTGATGGTCGACTGCAATGAATCTGCTGGCTGGATGAGGAAATGTGACTCTCACGTTCAGCAATGGGCAGAAATAAGAGAAACTGTCACCCAAAATGGTGGTGACTGTGTTAAACCTCCTTTTATTGAAATAGAGAACTCCAATGAACGAATTCAGTGTTGAATGATAAATGAAACTAACAAACAATGCAAAGGAATGAGACAATAGGAAAAAAAAAGTAAAGAAAATGCTGGAATGAAAAAGGTTGCTGCCAAGGAATCAATCTGAATGTTCTCCGCCTGCGCACAAAACCCTAGAGGGGTTTTAAAGACTTTTGGTTGGATTCGGGTAGCTGGTCCGGCCCCGGACCCGATGCTGCTCTGGCCTGCTATTGGATCTGGAGCGGTCCGACCCATAATCTCTATGCTTGCCTGGCATTAGTACATAGTGGTACCTCCCCTCCACGTTTTGGAACCAGTATCGGAATTGGATCCACTGCTTGGATCCAATTCCCAAAGTGCAAATCCAGTCCCCTACGTGAGTCACGCGGTACGAACCCAAGCCCATCCTGCTCTGCATCATTCTCCCCTGGTTGGGAAAAAGTCGACTCCGACGACTTGTTGTTCTTACAGTAAGCACTTAGATCAGGCACAGTAAATGTAGGAGAAGAATGCCAATTTTTTTGGGGGGTAGCTCAAGGAGGTAAGATCGGTCTAGTAGGTTCGCGAGCCGGGGCAACCCGGTCTCCTTTGTGGGAAGGAGAACTATCCTGTGACCCTCAAAGACAAATGTGTACGTATTCCTACGGCCATCATGGATGGTCTTACGGTCAAACTGCCAAGGACGTCCCCATAGGATGTGACACGCACTCATGGGCGCCACGTCACACCACACTTCATCGTAGTAATGCTCCCCCATAGAGAACCGAACTAGACAACGCAGGGTGATGGGCACCTCATTGCCTTTCTTTAACCATGCCATTTTATAAGGTTGGGACAATTTTTCTGTTTTTAGGTTCAAGATGGACACGACACTCTCGGACACCATATTCTCGCACGCTCCAGTATCAATGATAACATCACACGCACGCCCCTCACAGTTACACCGGGTTCTAAAAATATTATTTCGTAACCATTTTGTGGGGGCCGACTCTCGGGATGTGGTCAACACATGACGAATGGTTAACAAATTTTCGATGCTGCCATCGAACTCTATGACTTTCACCTCGTCATTCCCCTCAACAAGCGACTCACCCTCGCTCTCACTATCGGACGCAGACTCAACAATGCCCTCTGCTAGATGAGTGTTCTTATTCATGGTGGGACACTTGGATGCAATATGACCTAACTCTTGACACCTAAAACAACGAACAATGGACTCATTGGGCTTACCCTTGGATCTGGTGTGGTACGCAGGTCCAGATTGATCGGGTTTGCTAGGGTCGACTCCTTGGGTGGACTTTGAGCCTTCTTTCCAAGGGGAGCTCGCTCCCCTGATTGGGAAACTCAACTTGAGTTGACTGGACTGATTACTACGGGATGTCCTATGTTCCTGCCTCATTTTCAGTTTCTCCTCTACATTCATAGCATAACTACTTGCCTGATCCAGTGACTCGACTGTGATACAACTGAAGTCGTCAGAAATATACCTCGTGACCTGCTGGCGGGCGGTCTCCTCGATCTGCACTCGTAGGGAAAGGCGATGGAACTCCGCAGTGTAATCCGCCACAGTATTGGTGCCTTGACGCAGGGTCAGGTACTCCTTGTAGGCTCTCTCGGCGTGATCTGACGGCACGAACTTAGACTGCATCAACCGCTGCATCTCTTCCCAAGTCTGTACACGCTCTAATCCCTGTCGCTCCCTCGACCGCTGCATCTCAACCCACCATGTCTGCGCTAGGCCTCTCAACCGAGTAGAGGCTAGGGAGACATGACGGTGCTCGGCGACATCGTGGTAGTCGAAGAAGAATTGGACGGCATATGACCAATCAAAGAACTGCTCTGCATCGAACCGGCCTGCGAACTCTGGAAGCTCTAACTTCACCCCATACGTGGAGAGGCGCTCTGGTGCTCTCTGTTGTCGGGCCCCTACCATTCCTGCAAGATACTCGTTCCAAAAAATGTCGTTGTCCCGTACTGCTTCATCGCCCTCTGTGCGGTACTGTTGCCTGGATGTTGTCGAACTCCACCGATGGGTGGTCGATGCTCTGGTCGCGCCGGTCCCTGTTGAATCTGTCGCGGCCTGGTTAGCCCGCGGGTGGGGGCCAACTGTGGTTGGCGTTGTTGTATCGGGATGTAAGGGGGTCCTACTAAAGGTGGACAGGTTTGTTGGATCTCGGCCTCTACGTGGGTAGGAATGGGGTAAAACGGGTTTGGGTTATGACAAGGGTGTTGGACCTGGGTTTGGATCGGTAATGGATTAATGGGTTGGTTTGGGTTCGGGTATCTAGCTGGGTTGGTATAGGACTGAGATAATTCGCCCGATTGGATATGGATCGGGCCTAATCCTAGACTATTCGTCGGACCCAGATTTGGATAGGTTGGATCAAGAATTGAGTTGTGGGGGTAAGAGGCGTGGTTTGAACTCAATCCACGATCCATACGATTATGGGTCTGGTTTTGACCCGGCTCAAAATCAAGCTCGAGCTCTGCCCGGGTCCGATACAAGTTTGGGTCGGTATAGGATCCATTTTGGGGTTCAAAAGTAACGGGTTGGGTCGGATTTGTAAGAAACTGCGAACCGAACCCAACTAGGTAGGCTGGATAGGAGGGTGTGAGACCAGAACCCGCTCCCGAGAACCCAAAGGGTGGTCCTCGATAACCGGGTCCGGACCCAATTAACATAGGATCCAGACCGAACCCTAAGAGGTCAGGCCCATTCCAAGCAAAATCAGCCCCCCGAACCTGCGGTTGGGTTGCGACATTTCCCCCGCGCGCAGGTGCTGGGAAAATCGACAGACCCTCCCCCGCCCGGGGTACGCCTGGTGCGACGGCTGCCTGACTGGGTAGCACAGCCGGGCCACGCGGGCCGTGCCTGCCCTGCAACCCCTGCTGCGTGGGTCGGTGCCAGGAAGGCGCACCCAAACTGCGGTTGGGGAGCCCCTCTTCAGTCCGGTCTGGCATCATGCTCGGGCCACGCGTGTCGTGCCCGACCTGCAGCCCCTGCTGCGTGAGTCGGTGCCAGGCAGGCGCACCCAAATGGCCACTGGGACCCCCCTCTCCCCCCAACCGAGTGGTTACCCCACCACAGGGCATCAGCGGTACCTCGGGGTGGGGCGACGTGAGGTCGGCGTACCTGCGCAGCTCCATTCCTGCATTTTCTGGTGGTGCGGCAGTCTGAACAGCTGGTTGGGTTGGATCGTCAGCCACCGCTTCCACGAGGACGACAATGTTGCCGCCCCTAACCAGCTCCATTTGCTGTGTAGAAGGCGTGGGAGTCGCTGTCGGTGATTCGATCCTCGCAACCCTATCTTCGACCCCATCAAGTCGGCGTGATATTCCGGCCACGTCACGGCTGATACGCAACACGTTCTCTTGCATCTTCGTCATCACTTCCATCATCCGCAGCATCGGATCTGCGTTGTCGGCATCTTCCTGCTCGATCGTCGTTGCTGGATCGCCCCTTACCTCCGAAGCCATCTTGCGTATGAGGGGAAATGTGATGGCTCTGATACCACTTTGATGCAGTGGTGATGGTCGGCTGCAATGAATCTGCTGGCTGGATGAGGAAATGTGACTCACGTTCAGCAATGGGCAGAAATAAGAGAAACAGTCACCCAAAATGGTGGTGACTGTGTTAAACCTCCTTTTATTGAAATAGAGAACTCCAATGAACGAATACAATGTTGAATGATAAATGAAACTAACAAACAATGCAAAGGAATAAGACAATAGGAAAAAAAAAGTAAAGAAAATGCTGGAACGAAAAAGGTTGTTGCCAAGGAATCAATCTGAATGTTCTCCGCCTGCGTACAAAACCCTAGAGGGGTTTTAAAGACTTTTGGCTGGATCCGGGTAGCGGGTCTGGCCCCGGACCCGATGTTGATGCTGCTTTGGCCTGCTGTTGGATCTGGAGCGGTCCGACCCATAATCTCTATGCTTGCCTGGCATTGGTACACAGTGGTACCTCCCCTCCACGTTTTGGAACCAGTATCGAAATTGGATCCACTGCTTGGATCCAATTCCCAAAGTGCAAATCTAGTCCCCTACGTGAGTCACGCGGTATAAACCCAAGCCCATCCTGCTCTGCATCAGGCACTAATAGGCCTTTCTTGATCTCTTCGGGTGTAAACATTAATGTTTTCACTACTAGAACCATTACTTGGTGGTGACACATCAAGATTGGACACATCACAAGTGTCTTCTATATTTTCAAGATGATTCATAGAATCATCATTTATGTCATCAACAAGATCATGTAAAAACGTATAATCACTTTCATTTGATTTTTTGATTTTTTGATTTTTTCATTTTTTCAAAACCATTCTCATCTTCTAAGAAAGTTACATCTTTTGAAACATATAACTTGTCATTTTTTAAATCAAAACACCTATAGCCTTTTTTATTTTCCCTATAACCTAGAAAAACACATTCGATTGCCTTCGGAGACAACTTATCTCTCTTATGTAAGAAAACAAAGCATTTACAACAAAAAATGTGAAGGCGATTGAAATCCGGAGAGAATTTAAAAAGTTTTTCATAAGGAGAGACATTCTTTAATTTTGAGAAAGGCATTCTATTGATTAGGTATGTTGAGGTTAAGATGGTTTCGGCCCCAAAAAAATCGGAATATTTCTAGAGACAAGCAATGTTCTAGTGGTTTTTATAATATGCCTATGTTTTCTTTTTGCTGGTCTGTTTTGTTGTGGAGTTCTATGGCATGATTTTTTGTGACAAAATCCATTATTAGTTAAATAATTTTGGAATTCATTAGATAAGTATTCACCACCGGAATCGGTTCTCAAAATGGATATATTACTTTGAAATTGATTTTGAATTTTTATATGAAATTCTTTAAAAAAGGAAAACACTTTCGATTTTTTACTAAGAAAATATATCCAAACATATCGAGTAAAGTCATCAATGAAAGTGACATAGTAGGAGTAACCCCCTTTAGACATGACCGGAGAAAGACACCAAACATCTGAGTGCACCAATTCAAAGGGTCTTAAAGAAAGAAAAGTTCTAGTTGGAAAAGGAATAGACTTCATTTTTCCAAAAATACAATCTTTGCAATTAATGTCTTTTTCCTTACAAAATTTGTTTCCAAATGAAAAAAGATATATTTTTGAATAGCTTGGATGACCAAGCCTTTTAGGACAAGTTTCAATATTTTTTTCTTGGACATAAGAACAAAAATAATTTGTAAGAAGGTTTAGATGATCCATATAGTAGAGGTCCCCCTTCCTATAGCCTTACCCAATCCGCTTCCCGGACCAGAGATCCTGCACAAAGCAACCATTAGATGAGAAAGATATTTCACATCCATGGTCGGCAATTTAGAAGACCGAAAAAAGGATTTAATTTAGTTTTGAAACAACTCTAACTTTTGGAACAAAAAGATTTTGTGAATTTTTTGAGTTAAGAGTTCCAATACTAGAAATTTTCAAAAAGGTTTCATCGGTCGTAGAAACACAAGAGCCTTTTGAATTTGTGCAAACATCGACTAAGGCATTTTCATGAGGGGTCATATGGAAAGATGCTCCGGAGTCTAAGATTCAAGAGTACGTATCGGGTGATGATGTAGACGAAATGGCCGCACTCGACGTGGAGGAAGTAGCTTTAAGGATTTGTTAAAGAAACATGGATATTTGACCAAGGGTCTCTTTGAGGTCATCATTCTTGCCTTCATCTTCTTTGGTGGTAGATTCTTCAAGAGAGGCCACCTTAGGTTTGAAAGCTCCATTGAGCTTTGGGCAAGCGGGTTTAATGTGACCCGACTCATAACAATGATGACAAACAATCATTTTTCTTCCTCTATTGTAGTTTCCTTGTTTACCAAAGTGGGGGGGGGGGGAGTTATAGGTTTTTACATTGTTGCCGGGTTTGGATACGGCAAAGACTTCATCAACATCCTTACTCATGTCAAGCCTTGTTTCTTCTTGAGTGATTTCAGCAATGACATCCTCTATTGGAGGAAAAATAGATTTATAGAGAAGTGATGACCTCACTTGCTCAAATTCGGGACGCAACCCAAATAAAAAATTGAACAATCGATCTTTTTTCATTTGCTTTTGTCTTAATTTGACATCTTCCATAGCAACCCATTTTGGCTCTAAAAGAGCCAACTCATCCCATAGTGGATTTAAAGCACTATAGTAATCTTGAATGCTTGAATCACCTTGTTTGGTGGTTCTAATTTTTTCTTGCAAAAAATATGCTCTTGCAAGATCCTTTTAGGTATACATACCCTTCATAAAAAACCAAGCCTCATTGGCCCTGCGAAATTTAGCTATATTATCACATACCTTGAGCTCGACATTGTTCATGAACCAAGCAAGGATTTTTGCATGATTGTTTTCCGAATCTTCAACGTCTTTTTGATGATTTTCAATAGCTTTGAGGCGAGCATCTCCTTCAAGAGCCTTTTCTTGACCACCTTCGATCTTTGTGAGCTCCAATCTAGGTTCCGGAATAGAACCCATAACATACCCCCAAATTTCTTACCTTTGCGGTTGTTTTCCATAGTCGAAGCCCACATCATGTAGTTCTTTCCATTGAGTTTGAAGGATAGGTCGATTTTTGCTTCCATAATGCCACCAAGAAGTGAGAAGAAGGGAGACAATAGATGAGACATATATGTACCAGGCTTTTTCCTCTAAGAACCGAGTGGCTCTGATACCATGTAATGAGATATGCGGAAATATAAAGAGTGTTATAAGCACTTGTAATGTCCTGCAATGGACAACCAAAAGAGACAATAGCCAAGTCCACTAAAGGACAACATATACACAAGCCTTGAGAAAGGCAAAATATAAAAGCCTCTTTATTGATAAAGAGAGAAAGAGCTCTAAAGCATGAAGAAAATACAAAGGGGTTCACCCCTATTTATACAAAGAGAAATGAGAGGAAGGGAGGCCACGTGACCTCAAAAGAAGAGCCAAAAAGGGGCGCCCATGGAGTCGTTGGGAGCCCCCAACGGTTATAATTGTGACCGTTGGAGGCCCCAACGACTCTATGGTGGGGCCCCTTAAGTGGCTAAAAAAGAAAGAAAATAAATACAAAAAATAAAAAGAGAAGAAAAACAAGTACCCCTATCGGCTACCGTGTGAAATGACCATAATACCCCTATCGGGTATTGTATATATATATATATATATATATATATATATATATATATATATATATATGTGTGTGTGTGTGTGTGTGTGTGTGTGTGTACAAATACATATTTTAACAATAGTATCCACTGATAACCATACATGACACATCCACCCTCGCCTTTCATTGATAAATTCATTTTCAGGATGGAATGGAAACCAAAGATTAGCACATAGAGGCAATATTGTGGCAAGATAAAAAACCTGAAACTGCGGGTAATCTGGAGCACTGAAAAGTGTGATCAGCTTTCCTGATTGTACTTCATGATCAATTGTATAACCCTTCTGCATCTCTGCAAGTTCAGGACGTTTCTCTCTTGCATCAGGACCTTCATGGGACCTAATAATCAACTGCATTTCCAACAATCAGCTATCTATCTGGACTTAGTAACAGTGATTACTAAAAGAATTAAAAGAAGAGAGAAAGACACATATAGTAGTTTGAAAATTCTAGTAAATAAGTTGAAAACAATATGAGCACCAGTAAGCATTAAAACTTAATCATATGAGCAAATACAGTTTTGCATGAAAAATCGATTCTAAAGTACAATCAACATGTAGAATAAAGTGTCATAACTTAAATTTGGAATCTGCAGCTGCCAATGAGACATATAGGGATCTATACAACACGTTACAACTAAATTGATCTTAAGTTTCCAAGGAACCAGAGATATTACATGCTCATCAAGTTTGAGATGAACAGAAAATTTTACATTCCCAAGCATATGTATATTTTTTGCTGATTGTGGGGTAATGAAATGTAGAGAAAAGAGTTTAGTGGGAATTCAACTGTGCTGATACTTTGAAATGAATATGTTTTATCATGATCAAATAGGAAAACATATATTCCTCTATGATATGGTCAATGTAAAAACATGATTCTAATGGAAGTACTCAAAACATAGAGGTTTCTTGGGATACTGCTGCACTTCAGTGTAACTTTTCTCTTTTCTCTTCTTTTTTTTTGTTCAGAATACTATGCTATATTCACAGAAAATATGCTATTTCCTGGTGCAAACTTTTGAGAGGGAAAAAAAGCACAAAGCAATGAATATGGTCATTTTGGAGCAAAGCCCATTACAGCAAATACATTGCACTGTTCTCAGAAAAGAGGAGAGTATAATGGCTGATTAAATCAACAACAAATATGCCAAAAAGACAAAAGGAAAGTTGCTGGCCGTGGGATTCATATTGTGAGTTCTTAATCACATGCAACCAGAAAATTGGAGCAGAATGCTTGACAAGGATTGCACAGGACTACCAACTCAAGGGGTGGACACTAGGTTAGGAAGCCATCAAGTATTGGGTAGCCAAACCAGTTTCTGGATCCAAACCTGAGAAGACCAGGCCCCAGCATCACCCAATAACTTGGTGAATTAAATTTGGTTTACATGACAACTCAGACTTCATACCAGATATCAAAATATCTGGCCCTCAGTCAAATTAAAAGAACCTAAGAAAAGTTCATCAAAATCCATAAGCCAACTCCTTGCCCCTCAATAATATCCTTTGGTTCGACATTGCCCAAGCCAGCAGTTCAACTGGGTGGGTATGTGCCTAGGGTTGGAACCAAACCCAAAAGGACACAGCCTATTGTTGGAAAGTGAGGATCTCCACATTCACCTGTGCAGGAAAGAGAAAAACGAGAAGAAGAAGAAGAGGCTGCAAAAACTCGTTCTTTTAACTCCAGCGTGTTTTACATTCTATAAGAGGTTTAATATATAACTATTACATAACCTTTTTAGGGTACTAAAATACCCTCTAATAATATACGAATTTACAACAGACATCCATCACTTTGGATCTGGATCCGATCCATTACAGAAATCGGGTCCAGACCCGACTTAAATTAGAGAACCAAAAACGACTTCTTTTCAGCCTCCCTCAAGTTGTGCATGATCCTGGACCATGAACAACTTGCCTTTTAGAAACCAGAATTTGTCTTTCGTCAGTCCTTTGGTAAATATATCTGCAACTTGCTCTTCAGTTCGCACAAACATAGGTTCAATCTCTTTCTCTTCAACCTTCTTTCTGACGAAATGTTGATCAATCTCAATATGCTTTGCTCGACTGTGATAGATGGGGTTAAAGGACATATTGATGGCACTTTGATTATCACACAACAGGAGTGAACGAACAATCGGTTCTCCCATCTCTGTTAAGAGATGTCTTATCCATGTAGCCTCAGCAGTCGCAGCAGCCATCGATATGTACTCTGCCTCTGTACTTGACCTAGCGACTGCCTTTTGCTTTCTACTACTCCAAGAGACCATGTTGGATCCAATGAAACTACAATAACCAGATACAAACCGTCGTTCAACTGGGTCACCCGCCCAATCAGCATCAGCATATATAATGATTTCATGACCACCTTTATTTAATTCACTTTTCCTGTACACCAGCCCATCACCAATTGTACCCTTTAGATAACGAAGTATTCGCTTAACTGCCTCCATGTGCGATGTATGAGGTTCATGCATAAACTGAGATACTTGATTTACCGAATAGACTATGTCAGGTTTGGTAAAGGTCAGATAGTGTAACATGCCCACGATGTTGCGATATCTAGTGGGATCCTTATATAGATCTCCTTCTTTGGAACTCAATTTTTGATGGACGATGCTTGGAGTTGCCAATGGCTTATAATCTTCCATGCCTGCTCTACTAAGAATATTCATCGTGTATTTGTGTTGAGTAAGAGTAAGTGTATCACACGTTTTATCAACTTCTACTCCAAGAAAATATCGCAGATCATCGAGATCTTTCATTTTGAATCTCTGATTTAATATATTCTTTACCTCCTCAATATGATTTTTGTAGTTCCCTGTGATGATAATATCATCGACGTATATTAGCAGAAGAGTGGTTACATCTCGTTCATTGTAGATGAATAATGAGTGATCTAGAAGAGACCGAGAGAAACCGTGCTTCTGTATTTCCAACGAAAAACTCTCGAACCAGGACCGAGAAGCTTGCTTCAATCCATATAAAGCTCTTTTCAACTTGCATACATAATGATTGGCATCTTGTTCTGCATACCCGATGGGTTGTTCCATATATACCTCCTCTTTTAGGTCTCCATGTAAAAATGCATTTTTAACATCTAGCTGGCTCAACGTCCATCCATGTTAAATGGCAAGACCCAACACAATACGAATGGTTCCCATCTTAACAACGGGGCTGAAGGTTTCATCAAAATCTTGTCATTGTTCTTGTGTGAACCCTTTGGCTACAAGTCTAGCTTTATACCTTTCAATGCTCCCATCTGGTTTATATTTTATCTTGTATACCCATCTCGACCCAACTACATTCCTGTCAAGTGGTCTAGGCACAATTTCCTAGGTACCACATTCATGTAAAGCTTTCATCTCTTCATTCATTGCTTCGATCCATCTTCTAGAGTTGGCAGCTTGATAAAAAGTGAGAGGCTCATCCTCTTTATTTATGGATGTTAGGAACTGTTGAAAATCCAATGAAAATTTTTTATAACTAACCCACCTGTCAAGCGGATGTCGGGCCCGCGTGGATCTTATGATGTTGTCCAACATATGTGGAGCGGAAGTAGAAGGACCAGAATCATTATCACAAGAAGTGGATGAGGGTGCTTGCTCTTTTTCTCGCCGGGTGTATACAATACCTTTATACTTTACTGGCTCCAAGTTTTGTGTGGTAACCTCTTTTGTTTGGGGTATATTTGATGACTCCTGACATATTTCCTTCTGGCTGCAATCTGCAGGACAATCTTCTCTAGCATTAGAGAAGAGTTCTGAATTTAACCATGGATCGTACACCTCAACACTTGGACCTGAACTAGCAATATGAGAACTTGGATCAACAGGCTGATTGTCAAAGTTCATCTCGTCAAAAACGACATTCCTCGATATTTTGACACGTTTGCTCAATGGATCATAACACTTATACCCCTTATAGTCTTCAGCATATCCCACGAACCTGCATTTCAATGCTTTATCCTGAAACTTATTTCTCAATGAGTTGTCAACGTGAGCATAGCAAACACATCCAAACACACGTAATTCATGATACCCGGTTTGAGATCTAAGCAAGTCAGGGTTTATCAGGTTTGGGTATTGCCAAGTACCTGATGGGCCACCCAGATACCCACCTTACCCCATTCTTTGAGTATGAGTACTTCACGAAGGCCCCACAGTAGAAGTTCCAACAATTGCATGCCTAACAACTCAGCTCAGTATTCGTCATTAAAAATGTTGAAAAAAGTGAAACATCTGCATAGCATTTGTAACTTAAAATAGTGAAACTGTCTGATCGAGAAACAAAACCAAAACCATCACCTATTTGATTGTGGCATTGTGCAAACAACAGCCAATATGAATGTAAGTCCCCTATAATCACAAAAGAAAAGTGTTTCCACGAGAAGGAAGGAAGGCGAGCACATAAACAAGTGACGAGTGCTAACTTATAAACATAAAACCTTCATGATCAAGGGAGGAAAACAAGGAACCCACTTCAGGGTAGTGTTTACTTTCATATCGCATGTCTTGTCTAGTAAAGAGTTCCTGGGTAGTGTTTACTTTCATATTGCATGGCTTGTCCCCAATCCACTGCCAAGAACTTGTAACTATTTTGTCTAGCAGAACCCACACTTCATGTATGGAACACTCAACTTAAAGCATCGTTGCTTTGCTGTATTGGTTTTCATAAACCCATGAGTTGATTGTAATGGTTTTTATAAACTCATTTGTTGATTGAGGAAGAACAAGGAAGAATGGATGGAAGAAAAAAGCAAGAAACAGGGAGGAACAAGAAAAAGAAATATCTGTCACATGGTATCTAATGGTATAAAAGTGGACGCAGGCCTCTGAATAAGAGATGTATCTACAAGAAATCATCCCTCATTAGACACTCAAGTTACATGTACATCGCACTATGCATTTTCAAGTAAAACAGATAGTATGGATGAGTTTAGCATGGTTCATTTAGTACAAATCATCCTTTCACCTAATATGTGGATGTTGAGGGACTTTCTATAGTTAGATTTTGGTGCAATCCAAGTCATTCTCTTCTATTCTTGAATAAAATACATTTATTGGTTTGATGTGTACTCGGAAAAAAATGAACATGTTAAGGCCATCAATGCACATAAAAATTACAAAATTAATGAGATAATACATATTCGTACATAAAGTTTTTGGCATGGATGTGCACACCATAAATTTAGAATAATGAATAGCATCCCATTACTTAGGATTTCTTAAGTAAATTTAACAGATCGAGCTGGACTGAACGAAGATAACAAACATGTGAGTACCAAAGAAGGCCAATTCCAAGCTGCGACCTATAGATGGAGAGATTCTTGATGATTGCATAGTGTATAGGCAGTCGGTCAAGAGTTTGATTTACTTTAGCATCTCTAGATTGGATATTAAATTTGCATTACATGATGTGAGTCAGTTGACGACTGCATTAACATCAGTACATCTAGTAGCTATCATTCAATAAATTAAGAATGCAATGCACTGTGTTATTCTTCTCATCAACTTCATCATTAGAGTTGAGATTTGGAGGCTCTCGTATAGATAGACACTCTATTACTCGCTTTTATATTTATCATGGGGACTCACTGGTTTCTTGCAAGAATAAGTAGCAAAGAATTGCATTGTCTACTACAGAAGCAGAATACAGGGTCATGATACAGTCTATTGTATGGATTATTTGGCTTCACTGGTTTCTTGAGGATATGAGATGGAAATCAATGGGAGTGTTTGACTTATGAGTACACCAAACACATTGATATAGATTGTCACTTCACTAGAGAAGAATACTTGAATGGGACCATGTACTTGACATACATTGGTTCAGCCCAACAAACCGTGGATATGATCACAAAGAGTTTGTCTACTTCTTAGTTTTATACATTTCTCCACAAGCTTTAGATGATATTCTAAACCTCATATGAAGCTTGAGGGAGAGTGTAGAAATACACTGTATCATAGTGCTTGTGCAATATTTGTATAGTCTACTTAGGGATATTGCTGCAATTTTTTGCTTATGTAGAATAGTGATGTCCTTTGTCTGCCCCCCCTTTTTGTGTATAATATAGTTAAATGTACAGGGACATTTTGGACATAGATTTTATCCTTTAGAGGGATCAACCCTAATCAAATATGATGTAACCCTAATGCTGAATAGAATATGCAATTTCTTTTTGCTATCATTGAGTTCTTTCCCTCCCCATTCATATAGGATCATGCTAATATAATATATATTAAGTGGTTGGAGGGTTATGATTCTTTTGCCACGCTATATAGAACCTTCAAGGCAGAAAAAGATACAATGCACATGCTATCCCACAATCTCTACTATGAAAACAAA